>NW_026071607.1:0-2669 GCF_014885135.2 Alexandromys fortis
CAAGGACCACCCACCTCCATCCAGGTCTAGTAAAGTGAGCGTCCAAACTGCCTAGGCTCCCCCAAAGCCAGTACGTGCAGTAGGATCAAAAACCCATTGCCATTGTTCTTGAGTTCTCAGTAGTCCTCATTGTCCGCTATGTTCAGCAAGTCCGGTTTGATCCCATGCTTTTTTCAGACCCAGGCCAGCTGGCCTTGGTGAGTTCCCGATAGAACATCCCCATTGTCTCAGTGTATGGGTGCACCCCTTGCGAACATGGGATGTACTCACTCATATTTGGTTTCTAGCCATAAATAAAGGACATTGAGCCTGTAATTCACGATCCTAGAGAAGCTAAATAAGGTGAACCCAAAGAAAAGCATATAGGCATCCTCCTGAATATTAACCTTCATCAGGCGATAAAAGGAGACGGAGACAGAGATTGGAGCACCTGACTGAAATCACAAGGTCCAAATCAGGAACAGAAGGAGAGAGAACATGAGCAAGGAACTCAGGACCGCGAGAGGTGCACCCACACACTGAGACATATGGAATTTTTTTAAAAATAAGTTTTATTTGAAAAGTTATGGTTCAAATCTTGATCCTAAAGCAGTTTTGATAATTAGTAAACAACAACTTGCTTTTGAATACATTTTATCTTTTGGGTAGAAAAAGAATACACTCTTACATTCCCTTCCCTAAAAATTTTCAGAAACACCTGATACGTTATGTGAAAAAACTGATACGTTATGTGAAAGAGTCACTAAAGAGTCTGTGATCTGATCAAAAACGGGTCTATAGACCTGAGCATTGCAAAAATGTTCCTACATAGACTTGTTATGTAATAGTATCACAGGTATGCATGCCAAGGTGTAATTTTGGAACACTGAACTTTTTTTCTATTGGGAAAATATTTTAATATCTCCTAGATTTAAATATTAAGACCATGTTTATTTCAATTATGATACTTGAAGTAGCAGCCATCTCTCATGTTGATTCCTAATCAGGATACTTCTAGGTTACAGAATACTGTTTTTGCACATTTATATGCAACATACTGACACTAGTGTATTTAATGTAATTTTAATGTAAATAATATAAATTCCACTTTGTTATTATATGGAAACATATTGCATTCCATTTTATGTATTATTCTCAAGATCTCATATGCTTTTCTTGTCTATGAATTGGTTTAAAGAGTACTTCGTTTATCTGAAGATACAAACATATTTTAATAAATATCTCCCCTACATTCTAAAGGGATAAGAGCTATACAGTTTAAATTTTTATAGCCTGATAAGGAAATAGGTGTTAAACAAATCATTACCAAAATACATTATGATAGCTGCTATAAAAAATGAAATAGACTGCTATGAGAACCTTTAAAAAGTCAGAAGACATTTTTTAGAGAAAGCTTATGGAAGAAATAGAAATAATTCATCTTCTAAATTGGAATTGCAAATACTGAGTTATAGTTAATTTCTTCTCAATTTAATATTTTTACATCAAAGCTGAAGATTAAAGAGCAGAGATGCTACTAACTGGAAAAATAACTTTATGTGGTAGTGAATGGTTTGGCTGACCGCAGCCATAAACCAGTTTAACAACTGAATGTCATAAGAATTAAAGGCGTTTCTATTGAGCCAGTAAGTCAGTGCATTACTTCTCTTCCCCCAAGGGAAACAACTTGCTACATGGACAATTCAAGAAGCAATAAGATTTTTCAGTAACTCGTGAAGAAAATAACCATGACAAAGAGTAAAGTATAGTGTTAAATATTTTTCCTCGTTTCCCACTGCAGTGCATTGAAACTTTGAGCACAAAACATTAATAGATTTAAATTATAGAAAAGAGAATAAATGTAAAGGCAATTTATGATTGTGTGAAGTCATTTCTGCTCACACTGAGACCTGATTTCTTTCTCTATAGTTGTTTAATCGATTAGAATCTTTTTCTATTAATTAGTAAATTATAAGCTTGATGCTTTTTATTAAGATCTTAGTGGTTCATAATTTTTATTTACATCTATATTGAGTTTATATATTACCTAGTATATTAATTATACATAATTTTAAAGTTTTATTTTAATCACTGTAACACAACCTGAGACATACGAAGCTTTTACTAGCTAGCAGAGAGTCATGAAGTAATGTCTATTCATCTTACCTTTCTAACAGAAAAATAAAGTAATAATGCAATAATCTCACAGAAACTGTGTTTGAGTTATTTTTAATGTCTTCCATTAAATACTAAAATACCTTTTGTTGTACATTTGATGTTTTAAGGCTCTGGTAAACAATATTGAGATAAAGAAAATAAAGAAAACAATTTGCAATCATACAGTGATTTATTCTCAATTCTTTATTGCACTTTTCTTCAGAAAACAGCTGAATTAAAAATTGTCGTGAAGATTGAAATATTCTACATACTAACCAAGGTGTAGACCAGCATAGACATATAAATCATACCATTACCAACAACAGCATAAATTCTTAAGCATCATTTGGTCTCTTTGATATATAAGATTGTACCCCTGCAATATTGGTATCAAAAATTTTATTGTCGGATTTCGGCACCAGGAGAGCCATCATTGGGGTGAGTTTGGGACCCACAGCAGCAGCCAGGGACAGGGAACTCAGACATTCCTCATCCTCCCTATACTTCCTGGGCTTCCTGCTGGGCCTATACTC
>NW_026071608.1:0-2665 GCF_014885135.2 Alexandromys fortis
TAGGCAACAATCATTTATCAAGACAGTTTGTGGTCTCATTTGTGATTAAGACTTGCCTTGAGTTGTATCTGAAGTTGTGTGAATATAAGGAAAATTTTAATAATTATCTGTGAAACAGTTCTATACAATTATAGTTTTGAACTGAAAAAACTAACTCTAATTTTATTATTCTTTTCCTTCCCCAAACTAGTTGAGAAATACAGAAAATATGTCATTTTGTCTAGCACTTGTTTTAGCAGGTTTGCTAATATTATGGTTTAACAGTGTTTAAATTATTTTTATTGCCAACAGAATTCTAATGATCTCAAAATAAACAATTTTATAGTTGTTTGTATTACTTAAAGATATTCAGTAATCTGTGGAACACAGTTAAGGATGGTTTTAATACTTGCACCTTACAGATGTTTCAGGTAAGCAAGTTGCCATTTTCTGTGACTAGTGTAAGTCTACGAATCTACTATATACCTAGGTTTTCCCTTCTATCATGAATCTTTCATGCCAAACAAGGCAGATGTGCTAATATGATGCAGGCTAAATTCTAAAGAAAAAAAGTAATAATAGAAAAAAAGTTATGAGTTAAATAGGAAGAGCAAAATGTCATTAGAGATACTACAAAACAGTGAAACAAAAAAAGTGAAACAAAGAAGAAATAACTCACAAAAATTAAACAAGTATATGCAGTCTCATATTTTTGCCGAATGCACAGGCCAGTTGTTCTCAACCTTCATAAAGCTGTGACCCTTTAATACCGTTCTTCACATTGGGATGATCCCCTACCATAAAATTACTTTCATTGCTACCTTGTAACTGTGATTTTGCTGTCATTATGAATAGTAATTTTTTCCGATGCTCTTGGACAACCCCTGTGAAAAAGTCTTTGGACAAATTGAGACCATAACAAAATTATTTTGAATGGAACTGTTGACAAGTTGATAACACCCATTCCTCCTCCTGTCTGCGCATCAACTACTCAGTCTACAACCCAACTTCCACAGACACTATATTGATTATTACCTGGAACTCCAGGTAGTGACCCCCAGACCCAATCTGCTCACTTATCAGCATATTAATAAATCCATGTTGCCCAACACTATGCAGAGTCTAACTCAAAACTCTGGATAGAGACCATACAACCACGCCACCCTGCCACCTACCAAGACATCTTGAGATGTGTTGAAGGAGGCCATTTGTTGGTTCCCGGCTGCTCAGCACCAAAATAATCACACAGAAACTTATTATCTAAATCACTGCTTTGCCCATTAGCTCTAGCTTCTTATTGACTAACACTTATATCTTAATTTAACCCATTTCTTGTAATCTGTATATTACCACATGGCTTTGACTTACCTGGTAAAGTTCCCAGCATCTGTCCCTGGTGGGGCTACATGGCTTCTCTCTGACTCTGCCTCCTTTCTCCCAGCATTCAGTTTAGTTTTCCCCTGCCTACCTAAGTTTTGTCCTATCAACAGGCCAAGGCAGTTGTTTTATTCACCAATGGTATTCACAGCCAACAGATTCTAATACCATATCAGAGATGAAATAATATTCTGTGCCCCACACCCCAGTAAGTACACATAATCTTAATTTCATACCAATAAGCTTGACATGAGAAATGTGTGTCATCCTGAGCCTCATCCTCATGGAGCAATGTTCATTCCTATAGAGACTCCAGCTGCTGTGACCCAAAATTCACCTTCAGAACCCAGTGTGCCCTTTGCAAACTTCTAAAGATTGGTTATAGAAATCTAAGTTTACAGAAGGTTTTCTCCTAGTCTCAGAAGTTGTCCCCATTCCTGGTCAAACTGAGACCACCTCTGACACCCGTTTACATGTCAAAGTATAGTGGACCCAATATTGACAAGTTTCAGTAATGGCAAAAAAAAAAAAAGGATCCAAGAGCAGATATTCACATCAAGGAACTCTACCAGTGACCTAATCCAGAAACCTGGATCCCACTAAAAACATGAACAACATGAGCAACCATGACAATATGTCTCCTCTAGAAACTAGAACTCCCAATGCAGTGTTTTCTGAGAAAAGCAACTTAGATTAATGTGCATGACAGTGAATTCAAAACAGCAATTATATATATGTTCAAATACCTAAAAGAGGATATGAACAGATGCCTGAAGAAAGATAATGAAAAGACAAGCAAATAGTTGAGTAAAATGAAACTTGAAATGAAAAACTCTGAAAAAAAAACCAAAAGCCTCAGAGGAAAGTATCACTAACAAACTGGATTGAATATCAGATCTGAAAGACAAGGTAGATGAGATAGATTACTCAAGCTAAGCAAAAAAAAAATATGTTAAATTATTTAATTGTTAATGAAAGTCAGCACAGGTAAAAAATGACCTCTATCATGGATTTAAAAATATATTTCTTATTTTCTATAATATACAAGAATATGTTTTGTGGAAATTCCAAATACTGGATGACAGTATTCAATAATTCTTCAACACAATACTTAGCAGAACCCAGCTTTCTCTGCCCCACCCCTGTACTTTACTTTCTTTTGTATTTACTTACTTTACTGGAAAGTCATGAAAATCACAACAGTAACCACAGGGCATAAACCTTGCAAAGAATCCTGGTGGCTTAGAAGAAAAGTGAGAAGAGATTCAGCCAAAGTTAGGTATTTCCCATCTTACAAACCTAAAGGAAC
>NW_026071609.1:0-2671 GCF_014885135.2 Alexandromys fortis
GTGAGCCACCATGTGGTTGCTGGGAATTGAACTCAGGACCTTTGGAAGAGCAGGCAATGCTCTTAACCTCTGAGCCATCTCTCCAGCCCCGTGTTTATTTTTAATAAGTATGTATTTGCATATGATATGAAGTGTTCACGTGGTATATGCACATATGTATGCAGACGTGTCTGCATACACAGAGGCCAAAAGAGTAAACCAAGTTCTGCTCTATTGCTCTTCACCTTACTCCCTTGAAGAGTCTCTTGCTGAGTCTGGAGGAGGCCAGCAGTCAGCCATTCTCCTGTCTCTGCACCATGGTGGCACAGGGATCATAGGCAGATATAGCTTAATCTGGCTTTTATGTGGGCGCTTGGGGATCCGAGTTCAGGTCCTCACATTTATGCAGCAAACGCTCTTACCTACTGTGCCATCTCCTCAGCCCAGGTTCTTAGCAACACTAACCCTTCATGTAAGTGTCACCAAAGGTGTGAGGCCACTTAAGATGGCATCCAGTATAGTCCAAGTTTCAGAACATATCTTAGTTTTTCTGATCACCTTGCCATGATTTACTTCTAAACTATTTTATCAGCCAACAGTCACTTGAAAATTCTCAATCGCCAAAAAGGGAAAATCTTCCAAGATCTTAACCCCAAAGCCCCTCATTTATTCTTTAGCCTAACTAGACATCTACCTTCATACTGACTGCACCCTTGCTATGGCTGTGAGTACGCCCTACTAGACCACCACCAGCTCCCTAGCTAAGTCTGGCCTCTCTAAGACCTGGTGCAGTGGCCTCTTCTTCTGAAACAAACTCTCCACCCTCCCTGAGATCCTGCCCAAGCCTGACTTTCTCTCCTTTAGCTTCTCTACCAGCTCTATTTCTCTTAGTCAGCTATCTTTTTATTATTGCTATGACTTACAGCTTTGTCCTAAATAAATTTCAAAGAGCTAGGAAAACAAAAATAAGAGAAAATAAAAATTTTAAAGGTGATTACTATGCAAAATATAATATTCACTTTGGATTTTGTGTGTGTCTGAGAGTTGTTCATGAGAGTTGAACATGAGTGCATGTTCATGTGTACATTTTTTGCATCAGTATGGGGACAATGCATTCCACAGTGATTGTGTGAAGGCCATAGGACAGCCTCGGTGTCAATCCTCACCTTCCACCTTGGTTGCAAAGTATAATATTTTTTTCCTCTAAGAACTAGTTCTACCCAGAGATAATGGATATGTGTGACTATGCATGTGTGTACACATGATTGTATGCACAATTATAAAAATTACATTGCTATTTTGACTCTGAACACATATTCCTTCTTCCAGAAGAAATCTACAGGCAGCTACTACCATCACATATCTTTCATAAAAAGTGTGTGTATGTGTGCACACGCACTTCTGGGCTGTTTATTCTGAGTTCTTTAAGAAAGCAGGCCGAGGCTGGAGAGATGGCTTAGAGGTTAAGAGCATTGCCTGCTCTTCCAAAGGTCCTGAGTTCAATTCCCAGCAACCACATGGTGGCTCACAACCATCTGTAATGAGGTCTTCTGGCCTGCAGGCATACACACTGACAGAATATTGTATGCATAATAAATAAATATTTAAAAAATAAATTAAATAAATAAATAAAAAGAAAGAAAGAAAGCAGGCTGAACAAGCCACGAGGAACAAGCCATATAAGCAATAAATATAATGATTTGGTTTTTTTCTTAATCCTTAAGTGAAAAACTAGCTTGTACCTTTTCCAGGTCAGGATCTTGAAAGGGAAATTTACTGATAACTACTTTATATTCTTCTTCGCTGCCAATAGGGATGGGGCTGTAATTATCTTCTTCAAAAATGTCCCTGTTAAATAAGAAAAGTTCAAATCTTATTATTGTATCATTAGACTACTGTATCTTTACAAAACCAAAAGCAACCCTGACAGTTTTGTTTATTTTATCAATTAAAAGTCACAACAGAAAAACACTCATCACCCAGAATTCTAAAATCCAGTATAGCTCGTCTTGCAATTTGTTTCCAGAGTCCTGTTCTAGTTTCACATCCTTAAGAAACTTCATTTTTACCTTTCCTGCCCAGGCTATCTCTCAAGATGGTGCCTTCTGGAAAAGCTGAAGTTCTAAAGATCAAAATACTGTGTCTATTACTCAGTCTCCACCCACTGTGGATGGAAAGGGCACCTCCTAGTTACTGTGTGCTCACCTAAGCAGACCTCCTGCAGTTAGACAGGGCTATGGTAGACATGACTAACTGGTTTTAGCCACTGTGGAAGTGATGCCCACTGCTCTGAGCTGACCTTACTCTCCTGGGAGACAATGGGTTTAGAAGTTATAATCACAACCGAAGTCGCTCAGATCTCGACTCTGGTGTGAGAAATAAGCAACCTTCACCACTGAGCCTTGGAGGACTATTACGACCCACTTGGCTTGTACCAATCAAATGACTTTTATTTTGTTTTTTAGTTTTTGTTTTTGTTTTTGTTTTTGTTTTTTGAGGCAGGGTTTCACTGTGTAGCCCCGGCTGGCCTGGAACTCACTATGTATACTAGGATGATCATGAACTCACAGAAATATGTTTTATGTATGCAATGGTTTATGCTGCCTTAAAAATTAAGAAATTCGGGGCTGGAGAGATGGCTCAGTGGTTAAGAGCATTGCCTGCTCTTCCAAAGGTCCTGAGTTCAATTCCC
>NW_026071610.1:0-2665 GCF_014885135.2 Alexandromys fortis
GGGAGGGTTTGTTACATTTTATCTGGGAGCCGGAAGGTTTGTTACATTGTATCCGGGAGCTGGGAGGGTTTGTTACATTTTATCTTCACCAAAGAAGCCCGTGCTCAGCCTACTTTATACTTCTTCCCTTTTTATTTAGTCTAAGACAAGGGTTCTCCCCATGATGCCTCCCACATCTAGAGACAGTCTTCTCTGCTTGGTCACACCTCTCTGGCATCACCCTCACAAAACAAACTAGAGAATCCTAGAAAAAAAATTGAAAATAGATTGTTTTCATGTAAAATATTCTGATTACAGTTTTTTCTTCTTCAGTTCCTCCCCATCTCCTTATGTGTCTATCCACCGAAATCCCACAACCCATGAGAATGTTCTTATGCCAAGATTTCTTTTGAGAAAGCAGAACATTACACTAAAGTAATAGCTTGCCTCCATTTCTTTGCAGAATGTCACAACGTCACAAGTTGTGATTCCTATATTGCACATGAAAGAGGAAAAAAGATTGGCATCTTTATTTTCTACTTCCCAGTTGCCTGGCCTTCTGTTGGGAGACTGCTTTCTTTTCTTTCTTTCTTTCTTTCCTTCTTTCTTTCTTTCTTTTCTTTTCTTTTCTTTCTTTTTTTCCCCTGGAAACAAGATTTCTTTGTGTTGCTATGGAGCCTATCATGGAACACTCTCTGTAGACTAGGCTTGCCTTTAACTCACAGAGATCCGCCTGCCTCTGCCTCCTGAGTGCTGGGATTAAAGGCATGTGCCACCACTGCCCAGCGGTTGGGGTATCTTTTAACCTTCCTATTCATCAGCATCTTTCCTATAAACTTGAGGCGTTTGTTTCTAAAGTTGTTCTGAAGGTAGTCGAATATCAGAGGCAAGGGGCACTCTGCCGTGGAAAGGACCATCCCAAGGAAAACTGGGATTGCTGTTACTTCTTTTATGAGTTATAAGAGCAATAAGGAAATGGTAACAGTATAGTTTTACTATAGAGTAATGCTTCACCCACTGTAATTAGAAACTGGGTTTGGGTAATAGAAAAAAATAGAATATTAATGTGACCTCCTCAAGGCTCAAGGAGGGTTGCTCATTGGTTAAAGGGAAATAATAGCAGCATATAGCTTACATAGTTGTAAGGACTGCATACATAAAGAGTTATAATACAGTTATGCAGATTACATTGTTTAATAGTTTTCTTTATAATACAGTTATGCAGATTATATTGTGTAATAGTTTTCTGTAGAAGCTTGATGCCAGCCGCTCTGTCAGGTGTTGTTAAATCAATTTTTGTTTGAAGTACCTGGTTTACTAATAGCTCCTCCAAGACAAAAGGTGACGTTGCTTCATCTATAACTTCTTCTAGAATAACTTTTCTGCTTTGATTCTCGCTACTTGGGGAGCAAGTGTTTCAGTAAAGCGCAGTTTCTTTTTGCAGTCTTTCCCCAGGGACAACAGCTATTTCTCTGTTCTAGGTTCCCCTCCCACTAACCTACATCAAGGTATTCTCTGCTGAGCACACATTAAGCCTGCCTACAAGACAGCCCAGTTGCACTTGCATTTCAGAGTGCCGGGCAGTGCTCTCCCAAAGCAGTCATCCATGCAGGGTAAAGTTTAGGGACGTGATTTCCAGTAGAGTGTTAAGTTGTCCCTGTTTTCTCATTCAGGCTGCTTCTCCTATGTTGCTATTTACTCTATCTCTTTTATGAGAGTGTAATTACTTAATGCTCTTGTTCTCTTAAATTCAATTGTGACTCAGACCCTTCCTGGATACTTCTCACTGCCCACACCCCGTATTGATCTCATTTTACCATGACTCCTAACTAGGTCAGCCTTCTTCTGGAGAAGGTGGAGTGTCTTTTCACTCCTAGGTTGTCGTCTATATGCAAGCTATTAATCCCTACATTATGCATCAGCGTGAGGAAAAATTTCAAAGAATAGTTTTTTAAGCCACTGTGAATTGCAGGAGATTAGCAGTCTCCAAAAACAACTATGGACTATGAAGAATAGGAATTGTCACTGATGGGAAAGCTGTAAGACTCTGCTCCGCAGGATGGGATAGTCACCTGAGTTACACGCTGCTGAAACTCCCAAGTTTCTGAGGCAGTAAGAATTCAGAGGAATAAGAAGGACGAACTGGATTTGGAGGTTTTATTTCCTTATTTCCTACATTGTTCTGGTTAGCAAGGCTTTGGCAGTGGACAGTGATGATAGGGCCACACCTAGCCCTATCATTTATAAGAATATATAAGCCTTATATTTATAAGAATAGCTCTAGTAGACATCAGTGTTAAGGACATTGGCACCTTGCTCTGCCTCTCTCCACCATTTGCAAGAGGGCTCATCTGCTGCAGAGTCGAATATGAAGCGCTAGTCAAGTTCCATGAAAACTACTGAGCTACAATGAGGCTCCAGGTGTTCCCCAAGAACTACGTTTCTTGAACTACTATTACCTAAATTACACACAGTTATGTGGCATGATGTGACAGTGATATTTCCATTCATCTGTTTAATATATTACAGACGAATAGGGTAGTTAGTATGTCTATCTCCTCAAATTTTTTTTCTTTTCTTTTCTTTTTTTTTATTTTCTGCACTCAGGATTCCAACACATTTTATTTTGCAGACCACTGGTGTGTACTTTCGAGGACAAACATCGTATTGATTCCTATATAGTGTC
>NW_026071611.1:0-2664 GCF_014885135.2 Alexandromys fortis
GGTCTGGTCAGTAACACTGCTTGTGTTTTACTTGTCAAGATTAGAAAGAAAAGGAAGGAGGGAAGGGGGGAGGGAAGGAGAGAGAGAGGAAGAGAAGAAGGGAGGGGGAGAGGAAGAACTAATGGAATAGTGACCTCAAGAGAGAGGTGGCCTGACTGCAAGGCTTGAAGCACCCCTTTAGCCCCAGCACTTGGGAGGCAGAGAGAGGTGGATGGATCTCTCGGAGTTCATGGCCATTCTGGTCTACATACAGATAATACATAATATATACGTACATAATATACAGTTAGAACTGTATATTGGGACTCTGTCTTGAAAAATGGATGGAAGGAAGGAATGGAAGAAGAAAGAGAGGGAAGAAAAGGAGAGGGAAAGGAAAGAGGCAGGAAGAAGAAAGAAGGGGAAAGGGGGAAAAGGAAAGAGAGGAGAAGGAAAAGGGGGAAAGGGAAATGAAGAGAAAGAAATTAAGTTTAACCTTTGGGCTTCCTGAATGAAAGGGAAGGCTGTTCTGAGAAACTCTGGGAACTGCCTGTCTTCATTCTGTGCCCTTGACCAAGGTGCCCGGGACAAAGAACAGAAGGTCCTGGCCCTCAAGCACAAGGAAAGTATTTGGAGCCCTGGGTTCCCACAGGGAGGTCCCCCACCCTTCCTTGCAACCAATGCCCAGAAAGAGCTGCCCTCTCCCACCCTCTCCCATGGTGTGAACAGGGCTGAATGAGGGGGGGACCTCCCAGGGGGTCCATTGCACCCAGCCTGCTGGGTTTGGTCATTCCAGCACTTCTGTGACCCTCAGGGACTCAAGAGCTGTATCGGCTAACAACAGGGGCTTTGTCCTGGCTGGGCTGGGCTTTTTCACCCTCTTCACAGAGGGGCAGAGCTGAGGCAGATTCCTGTTGTTATTTTCAGCGTTACAAAAAGTGTGCAAGTTCACACTGGCTGAAGTCAACAGCATCTTGTGCTGTGGCGCCGAGGAGCACAGCCTCCCTCAGTGGGGGAGAGGCTAGACCCAGGGTACTCCCTACTCCATCCCTTTGAGGAAACCTGAGAGGCTCTGAACCTCAAATTTTGCGCACACAGAGATCTGAAGCAAAGGCATTCCCACAGAGCCTAGGCAGTTTGGATGCTCACCTTACTAGACCTGGATGGAGATGGGTGGTCCTTGGACTTCCCACAGGGCAGGGAACCCTGATTGCTCTTTGGGCTGACGAGGGAGGGGGACTTAATCGGGGGAGGGGGAGGGAAATGGGAGGCGGTGGGGGGGCAGAAATCTTTAATAAATAAATTAATTAATTAATTAAAAAAAGACATTCCCACAGCCAGGAAAGAACACAGAATCACTCTTCTGACCCCAGCCCTAGGAAGGCTAAAGCAGCAAGTTACCCATAGCCTGAGCTACATAGGAAGCAGCAGTCTAAGGAGGGAGGGTCTACCTGCTTCCAGAATATTCCATAGAAGCAGCTATCTGACCCTCTGCCCCATACCCAAACCTGGGCCTTTATTTTTTTAAATTTCAAATATGTATACAATGAATTTTGGTTATTATTGTAGAATAACCTTTTTGTACACTATGAAAATGTGTCACTCAGATTAGTTTAATAAAAGGCTGAATGGCCAATAGCTAGGCAGGACTTGAGGGCAGAGAGGATGCTGGGAAGGAGGAGGAGACGCCAGGGATGCAGAGCAAGCAGCAAGGGCATTGCAAAGTAAAGGTGACCACGTAAAAGAACACAGATTAAAAGATATGGTTAGTTTCAGTTATAAGAACTAGTTAAAAAGCAAACCTAAGCTACTGGTTGAGCTTTCTTAACTAATAAGTTTCCATGTCATTACTGGGGAGCCAGTGGTCTTGACAAAAAAAAAATCTACAATTATTATTCCTGTTACATTCTCTCACCGACCCTCCCCCCAAACCCTTCTTACCCAACAACTTCCCCTCCTATTTTCAGGTTTTTCTTTTTTAATTTTTTATTTAACTTACTTTATGTGCATCTTGCCTGCATGCTTATTGCCCGTGGAAGTCAGAAGAGGGCACTGAATTCCCTGGACCTGGAGCTGTAGATGCCTGAGAGCCACCATGTAGGTGCTAGACAGCAAACCCAGGTCCTCTGCAAGAGCAACAAGTGCTCTTAAGCACTGGGCCATCTCTCGGGCCCTATTTTTTAGGTCTTTTACACGAGCGTGGTTGTTTACTGGATTATGAGCAACTCACGGTGGCTCCACCACTGAAGAAATGGTAAAAGCCCCACGTTTCTGAGGAGCCTGGGCCAGGCTGAGTACATCAGTGTGGGTTTGAAAATTAAGGCCTTTTAAGAACTGATTACATTTTTTTTTCCTGTGGACTACCCGTTCCTCTTTTATTCTTTTAGTTTAAAACTTTGTTTTTGTTTTATGTGTATGAGTGTTTGCTTGCTGCATTTGCTCCCTGCTGAGTGCATGGAGCCCAGAGGCCAAAACTAAAGTTAAAGGCAGTTGTGAGCTGCAGCATGGGTGTTGGGAACCAACTTGAGGTCCTCTGAAAAAGTAGCAACTACTCTTAAACACTGAGTCATCTCTCCAGCCCCTCATCTTTGATTTTTTTTTCCCCCTATGTGTAGTCTCTTTTAAATCAACTTGAGAAGGGTACTTTCTGTTTGTTTTTTGAAACAGGATTTTCTCTGTGTAGCC
>NW_026071612.1:0-2666 GCF_014885135.2 Alexandromys fortis
CGCCTTTCTTTTGATTTTTTTCAAGACAGGGTTTCTCATAACTTTTGGAGCCTGTCCTGGAACTTGCTCTGTAGACCAGGCTGGTCTTGAACCCATAGAACTCACCTGCCTCTGCCTCCCAAGTGCTGGGATTAAAGGTGTGTGTCACCACCGCCTGGCTGGCTCAATCTTTATTTCTATGTGTATGAGTGGTTTGTCTGCATGTATATCTGTGCACCAAGTATGCAAATTGCCCAAGGAGGTACAGAGGGGGTGTAAGAACCCTGGGACTAGAGTTACTCATGACTGTATGCTGCAGGAATTCCTACTGCCAGCCTTTAAGTTACCTGCCCACCTTGGCATGGCCTCTTATACTATATATGCCACTGTAAAGCATGCATCCAGCCTCTTTTCTGACTGCAGGGTTTGGTTGCTGTTCCCCATTCCAGCAGATTTTTCCATGAAGCAGGAAATTTCAAAGACAGTTCTGCCTATGTTGGCAGTTTTCAGTCACTTTCTTCTGTGTCCTGCAGAATATCTAGTAGACTCTTTCATGAAGCAGGAACCCCGAAGGATGGTCTCACCTTTAGGCAAGTTCAACAGTCATTTCTCTGTGGGTTCTGCATGTCCAGTTCATAAAGCATAGCATCAAGCAGTCTAGGCAAGAGAAGTTTCTTGTCCAAATGTCTAGCAAACTCTATAATGAGCCTCTTCAATGCCCATCTTCCTCTTGAAGCAAATTGGTGCTGCCAGGAGTAGATGTGTCTCATGTCATGAAAAGTCCTAACTTCTTAAAACATCTTAAATGCCATATTCTGTAGTCTTTGAAAGGTTTGAAGAATGCCTATCCACCTGAAATACATCTCTGTCCATCTAAAAAAATCTAACATGACTACAAGCTTGACTATTATAGATGACTCTCTATTAACCTATATTCCTTAATTATATATTATACTTTTAAATGAGCTGCACAAAAACAATACCTTAATCAAGAGCAGAAATATACATATAACAAAACTGACTTTAAATCTGTATCAATAAACCAATATCCATATCAATGCAAATCTCTATAGCAATTGTCATGTGCTGGGGATTGAACCTGGGTCCTCTGGAAGAGCAGCCAGTGGTCTTAGCTGCTGAGACATCTCTAGTGCCTCAGTCGTCGTCGTCTTCTTCTTCTTCTTCTTCTTCTTCTTCTTCTTCTTCTTCTTCTTCTTCTTCTTCTTCTTCTTCCTCTTCCTCTTCCTCTTCCTCTTCCTCTTCCTCTTCTTTTGTTTTTTTTTTTTTCGAGACAGGGTTTTTCTGTGGCTTTGGAGCCTGTCCTGGAATTAGCTCTTGTAGACCAGGCTGGCCTCAAACTCACAGAGATCTGCCTGCCTCTGCCTCCCAGTACTGGGATTAAAGGCATGTGCCACCACCGCCCGACTCTCAGTTTTCTTCTTACAGGGATCAAATCACCTCCTCAAGGACAGTGCAGAGGGTGCTGTACAACTATAGAATATAAGCCCCTCTCTACACGAGACAGCTTCCCAGTGACAGACAGGCAGCCACAGAGAGCCAACCCCTGCCAAATTCCACAGCCTCAAGCACAAAGCAGGAAGAGCTATGGTGTGGGAAGTCCTTCTGTATATGTGTTAATGAATAAAGAATCTTCCTTGGCGGGTGATAGGGCAGAGTAGAGAAAGGCAGGGAAAACTAAACTGAGTGGTGGGATAGAGAAGGCAGAATCAGGAGACACCAAGTAACCACCGCAGGGAACAGACATTCCAGAACCTTGCTGGTAAGCTATAGCTACGTGGCAATACACAGATTAATAGAAATGGGTTAAATTAAGATGTAAGAATTAAACTGGGTGGTTGTGGCACACAGCTTTAATCCCAGCACTCAGGAGGCTGAGGTAGGTGGATCTCTGTGAGTTTGAGGCCAGCCTGGTCTACAAGGGCTAGTTCGAGGACAGATTCCAAAAAGCTACAGAGAAACCCTGCCTCAAATAAACCAAAAAATGTGTAAGAGTTAGCCAATAAGAAGCTAGAGCTAATGGGCCAAGCAATGATTTAATTGATACAGTTTCTGTGTGGTTATTTTGAGTCTGGGCAGCCAAGAAAGAACAAGCGGGCTCCTACAACAGATCAGAGTGGCAACGTGGTTGACCAGATCCACGTAAAACCTGAGAAAGCATTTTTCTAGCTGCTGGCAGTGTGCAGTACCTCCTTTAAGAGACATTTTTCTGATTCAGCAGTAGCAAAAAAAGAATAAAGCGTAGTATCAAAAACAGCGGTTTCCTGGTTCGCCACCACAAACAGCTCTGATTCTTTTAGGAGGTCCAGCTACAGAGCATTTAAATGGGTTTTGTGAACAGAGTGCTACAACTTGCTTAATGGAAACACAACTCTTGCAACCCGACCCTGGATCTGGGGTGGAGAGAATGGCTCTCAGAGGCAATGAATGGACCTCTAACATGCTGGATGGGGTGGAGCCAAAAGGCA
Source organism: Alexandromys fortis (assembly GCF_014885135.2). Classification (NCBI taxonomy): domain Eukaryota; kingdom Metazoa; phylum Chordata; class Mammalia; order Rodentia; family Cricetidae; genus Alexandromys; species Alexandromys fortis. The sequence continues at coordinate 2,466 of NW_026071612.1, forward strand.
AAGCAGCCTTAGTCCTGGTAAGGCCACTTTGCATTTTAAGAAGCAGTCTGGGGCTGGAGAGATGGCTCAGAGGTTAAGAGCACTGCCTGCTCTTCCAAAGGTCCTGAGTTCAATTCCCAGCAACCACATGGTGGTTCGCAACCATCTGTAATGAGGTCTGGTGCCCTCTTCTGGCCTTCAGGGATAACGCAGAAAGAATAT
>NW_026071613.1:0-2671 GCF_014885135.2 Alexandromys fortis
TTTTTTTTTTTTTTTTGGTTTGCTGAGACAAGGTTTCTCTGTGTAACAGACCTGACTGTCCTGGAACTTGCTTTGTAGACCAGACTGGCCTCTAACTCACATGGATCCTCCTGCCTCTGCCTTCTGAGTAGTGGGATTGAAGGTGTGCTACACCACCACCTGGCAAATCTCAATTTTTAAAAAACGGCAAACTAGCAGGGTGATGGTTGTGCATGCCTTAAATCCTTGCACTCGGGAGGCAGAGGCAGGTGGATCTCTGTGAGTTCAAGATCAACCTGGTCTACAAAGTGAGTTCCAGGGTAGCCAGGGCTGTGACACACAGAGAAACCCTGTCTCAAAAAAACAAACAGAAAAAAAAAAACTAAAAACTAAACAACAACAACAACAAACTAAAAAAAAGGTGACATAGTCCAGCAGTACCTGAGAGGCTGAGGAACAGTATATTCATGAGTTCTCGGCCAGCCTGGGCGAAATAGTGGGACCCTATGTTTAAAATCTGAGGTCTTGGGTTTGAGGCGATAGCTCAAGTCCATGAAGTGCCTGCCGTGCAAGTATGAGGGCTCGAGTTCAATTCCCCATAATCATCTGAGTTGGCAATGGTGCCCGTGTGTAACCCCAACACTGGGCAGGGTGGAGGCAGCCGATGTGTGGAGTTCACTGGAGAGCCAGCCTAGTTGACTGGTAAGCTTTACGTTCAATGAGACACCTTATTTCAGAGAACAAGGCGGAGACTGATTGAGGAAGACACCAAATACCATCTCTGGTTTCCACCTGTACACACGCACGCGCGTGCGCACGTGCACACTCACACACACACACACTCACATGCCCTGAAAGGATGGCTCAGCCAATCCAAGTGCTTGCTACTCTTTCAGAGAACCTGAGTTTGGCTCTTTGCACCTATGCCAAGTAGCTTACCACTGCCTATTAATCTAGTTCCAGGGGATCCGATGCCCTCTTCTGGCTTCTAGGACACACACACCCATGTGCACCCACACATAGATGCACACACACAAAAATAATAATAATGATAAAAAAAATCAATGCTGAAACAACAAGAAGTCTGAGGATGGAGTTCAGCAGCAGAGCACCACACAAGGCTCTGGGCTCCGTGCTACCACGACACAGAGAAAGAACTATCGCACAGATGGGGAAACTGAGACAGAGTGTGAGACCAAGGCCGCCCGCAGCCCCTGGCTGGCCCAGCGTCAAGCTCTGGCTGCAGCTCACCTCGGACGTGTCGTCTTGCTCGGGCGTGTTGGAGCCCCCGCTGTCCTGCTCCTCCAGGCGGACCACATCTAGAATGAGGTGGGTGTGAGCCGCTGCCCCACTGCTCGGCCCGCCCCCTCAGGCCCCTTGCACACCTGGAAAGGGGTCCCGGGTGAGGCCCAACTGTCGGATGATGTAGCGGGGGATGTCAGTTTTGACCAGGTGACCCTCCTTGGCGTGTCCCTCGGCTGCCTCCAGCAGGTGGTAGAACTCTTCCGGGTTGAATTCCTGGGGCAGAGATGGATGGGCTTAGCTTGCTGTGCCCGCCGAGGGCCACCCCACCCCCCGCAGCCCTCCAGCAGCCCCTCACCAGGCACTCCAGAAGCCTTGCAGGGCGAGAGATGATGATGAGCAGTTTCTTCACGAGCTGAGTGACGAAGGCCACCTCCAGGCTCTCAGAGCGTTCGTAGGCCTGCAGCGAAGGAAGTGAGGGAATGGGGCTCACGGGTCAACTGCTCAGCCAGGCCTCGTTCTCAGACCCGGCTCCCCAGGCTCTGGGGCTGCACCCGTTTCCAGAAGAGAGCTGGGGGTGCAAGCCCAGCTCTGCTCTACACAGCAAGGGAGACCCTGTCCAAAGGGGTGGCTATTATTTGTATATGTGGGATGTACAAGGGTGTAGGAATGTGTGTACCATGGTGTGTGCTACGCGTGGAGGCCAGAGGACATCTTTTGGGAGTAGGGCTGTCTCCTACTGTGGGCTCAAGGGGGTTACCATTCTTCCAAGACTACGTTTATTAAAGTGAGTGGGGCAGACATCTTGGAACTTCAGATGTGGGGCAGTGGGAGAGGAGGGCCTGCTTACCTGGGCTTTATCCTCAACACACACACACACACACACACACACACACACACACACACTGGGGTGGGGGTGGCAGTCAGGGAGATGGCTCAGCAGGCTATAGTACTTGCTGTGCAAGTCTTATAGCCTGAGTTTGGTTCCCAGAACCGTGACAGAAGTGACTCCCACAAGTTGCCCTCTTGTGTGTCCCCCCCATACAAATAATAGGTAAAATTTAAAATTAAAATGAGGGGCTGGAGATAGTCCCACAGTTAAGAGCAGTGGCTACTCTTGCAGAGAAGCCAGGTTTAATCCCCTGTACCCCCACAGCACCAACAACCTTCTGTAATTCCGGTTCCAAGGGATTGTGGCTTCCGTGGGCAATGCACATACATACTCATGCACAAACATACATGTAGGCCAAACACCCATATGCAGAAAATACAAAAACTCATCTTTAAAAACAAAATGAAAAAAAAAAAAAAAAGGAGGCCGGGTGATGGTGGCGCACGCCTTTAATCCCAGCACTCGGGAGGCAGAGGCAGGCGGATCTCTGTGAGTTCGAGACCAGCCTGGTCTACAGAGCTAGTGCCAGGACAGGCTCCAAAGCCATAGAGAAACCCT
>NW_026071614.1:0-2661 GCF_014885135.2 Alexandromys fortis
GAATGCCGTTTATTCAGACTTGGGGAAGCCCTTTTCTACCTAACTGCAGCACAAAGATCTCACCACCCAGGGAGGTGGGAAATAAACACACAGGAAACTTAGTTAACAATGGAGAAGATTGCCTGCAGCTAAATCACCAGGTGGGGCAGGAATAGTACGGAAACACACAGGAAGCTTAGTTAACAAATAACAAACTGTCCCCGCCAATGCACCCCAGGAATAAGGGAGACCAGGGGCCTACACCATGGCTCATGTGTCATCCAGTGGTAAAACTCTTGCCTAGCATACACAAGGCTCTGCGTTTGGTCCCTAGCAGAGCCAAAAAAAAAAAAAAAAAAATCGTCTGAAAATGTTCACATATGTGGTCTTCCAGTCTTTTATATGCATTTATGTATTTTTTCGACTTTTAAGTGTGTCTCTTTCTGAGACAGTCTTCTCACGTGGCTACTCTTGAACTCATGCTCTTGCTCCAGCCTCCCCAGTGCTGGGATTATAAAGTCAGCACCTGTTGACGGAGACTGCTCATTCGTTCCTGGACGCCCAGATCAGAAATAAGCCCTCAAACTGTATTAATTACAACACTGCCAATCACTTAAGCGGACTTTTGGCTAACTCTTATATCTTCAATTAACCCATTCCAATTATTTTATATTTTACCATGAGGCTTGTGGTTTACCAGTATCAGTACACAGGCCTCTTTCTCCTCCAGCGACTAAATGCCTCTCCCTGACTCTGCCTACTCTCTCTCTCCATCTCTGTGCAGAATTCCTGCCCGGCTTTACTCTGTTAAGCCATTGGCTGAAAGCAGCCTAATACAAAATTATATACAATAAGAACAAATATCAAGTATAAAAATTTAGAATTACAACCAGCATAATGTCAAGCAGGAAACGTGTGATAAATATTTCAATGATTATCCTATCCTAAGAAGTCTAAGTCATGAGTGGAAAGTAACTGTGACTCCAGTGCACTTCCTGTTAACTTAGGTAAAATTATATCCTTCTGGAGTCTTTGATGGAGTTGAAGAATAGATAGTTAGAATTATAATTTTCCTTAGTTATGATAAAAGATAAAGTAGATATAAATATTGTAACCAATTCTTACTTGATACCTGTTTTGTTTTATGTACTTTTACTATGTTAAATTTTAAACCTTCCTTTTTATTTAGACATAAAAGGGGAGGTGATGTGGGGTTCCCCTCTGTATGCTGTGAATACCACTGGTAAATAAAGAAGCCATTTTGGGTAGAGCAGAACTAGGCGGGAAAAACTAAACTGAATACTGGGAGAAAGGAGGCAGAGTCAAGGAGAAGCCATGTAGCCCCTCTGGAACTGGACGGAACTTTACTGGGTTAGTCACAGCCACGTGGCAATACACAGCTTACTAGAAATGGGTTTAATTAATATGTAAGAGCTAGCCAATAAGAAGCTAGAGCTGATGGGCCAAGCAGTGATTTAAGTAATACAGTTTCCTGTGGTTATTTTGGGGCTGGGCGGCAGAAACGAACAAGTGGCTCTTACTACAAGACGTCTTTGTCATCTCTTAGTTTTGGAAGCTGCGGGCTCTGCACTTAATGTTCTCTCAGGTGATATTATATTCTGAGGTCTTTGATGGGGTTAAAAACTAGACAGTAATACTTACAGTTTTCCTTGTTACCAAATTCAGAAGAGAAACACACAAAAGAGGTATAAAGTACTTAGTAAGGTTGAGAGATATAAAAGCTTGAGTTGTTTATCTAAAAAAAATTGTAAGACTAAAAAGATTTGGGTTGGTAATATGAGTTAGGGTAGGAAGTAAATTAGGTGCAAAACTTTTGACTCACCAAAATAGGATACATATAGTAATTTCTTTAAATTTGCCAAATACAAATGGACTAGACATTATAAATGTAATTCTTACTTGATAATTGTTCTTATTATATATAGTTTTGCTGGATTAGTGTTAAAATCTTTACTTTTATTTAGACAAAAGGGTAAATGTTGTGGAATATTTGTACATTGTGTGGAGATGTATTGCTGTAATTGGCTTAATAAGGAGTTGAACAGCCCACAGCTAGGCGGGAGGTGTAGGTGGGACTTCTGGGCACCGAGAGAGGAAGTAGGAGACCAACCTAGGTGCAAAGAAGATGCAGAACGAGTTGGACACACAGAATGGGAGAATGGTAAAAGCCACATGGTAGAACACAGATTAATAAAATTAATATGGGTTGATTTAAGTTATAAGAATTAGTCAAAAACAAGCCTAAGCTAAAGGCCAAGCTTTCATAGTTAATAAGTCTCTGAGTCATTATTTGGGAGCTGCCTAGCAGGACAGAGAAAGACTCGTTACAAGAACTCCTAGTCTGCTCTCTGGTTGCGACAGTTTCAAGTCTATCACATTAGCGTGTTGACGGCTGTGGTGGTGCACGCCTTTAATCCTAGTACTTTGTGGATTGCGTTTGGGGGTCTGGGTTACTCAGTCTAGGGGTTGTAACCCACTCCGCAATCAAGTTACTCCAGGGTCTCGGAGGGGCGCTACCTGGAAGGGAATGAGCTAAGACAGAAGAAGGAGGCCAAGCAGTTTTGTCAAAGCCTCCGTTTATTAGGGATGGGTTACAGTTTATATATGGTAAGGAATGGGGGGCAGGGTACGGGATCTCGCAGGCCGCGTGGTTCCGGTCAC
>NW_026071615.1:0-2607 GCF_014885135.2 Alexandromys fortis
CTGTAGACCAGGCTGGTCTCGAACTCACAGAGATCCGCCTGCCTCTGCCTCCCGAGTGCTGGGATTAAAGGCGTGTGCCACCATCGCACGGCATTTTGAGTTCTCTTTTAAGTGCTAAGTTTTTTATGTACAGCTCTCCTTGAGTTTTAATATAGTTGGTCCTAATTTTCACAGATACTAAGGGTGCTGTTTCCTTCTCCTTCTTATCTTTCATAAATCCATGTCCCAAAAATTGGGGGCCAAAATGAAGCACAATTAATAAAAGCTCAGGAAGAGAAATTGGGGTTCAACCTGAAGACCTTAAAAGCAAAGCAGCCAGCCACTGACTCTTACCTCAAGCTCAATTCGAAATGGCGATCCTGCCTCCAGGAATCTCAGAATGAGACTGTGTCTGAGAGCTGTCTCCTCCTGTTTTATAATCCTCTCTAGGGTTGGGATTAAAGGCATGCACCACTGGGATTAAAGGCATGCACTGACCAGTTTCTATGGCAACTAATGTGTCTATGGGGATTAGAGGTGTGTGTTACCACTACCTGGTCTGTAAGGCTGACCAGTGGGACTGTTTTACTCTCAGATCTTCAGGAAAGCTTTAGTTATTAAAATACAAATGAAATGCCACTGCATTCTTAAGAGCACAAAGACTGCAAACATCATGCTAAATACTAGATGGAATGGCAGGTGCAAGTTTTTGAAAGTCTCTGGAATACCACCATATTTACCATGGAGCATCGCTCCTTTTCTTAGTTCTGGTCTCTACTTAATAAGAACTATCTTTCTTTCTGCCTTCTGTCTTCCTTTCTTTTTTTCTTAAGTTTAGAATGAATACTAATACTGGTCTATTGACCAGTCTCTCAAGAGCTCCAGAACACATCACGTGACCATTTCCCTTTGATCAGTTGGCATGCTGAGTGACACCATCCTAGCCTTTGCAGGATGAAGCTCATTAGTCACAGAGCATTGGCTTCATCAAGCTCTTGCATTCCTCTTATCAAACCACTTTATTTAAGAGCTCACTGCGTCCCAGAAGTGAGAACGAGGCGAGAATGGCCTCTAACAATAAGGTCCTGCCGGGACCCTTCTAAAATGGATTCCCATTTGGAGTTTCTTTTGAAAATTTTGCATAAGGAAAGTAAAGGATCTGCCTATTGGAAGTTTTTGTTTGTTTGTTTGGTTTTGGTTTTTTTTTTTGTTGGTTTTTTTTTGTTTTTTGAGACAGGGTTTCTCTGTGGTTTTGGAACCTGTCCTGGCACTAGCTCTGTAGACCAGGCTGGTCTCGAACTCACAGAGATCTGCCTGCCTCTGCCTCCCGAGTGCTGGGATTAAAGGCATGCGCGATAAAAACTACTTTTGGGGGGCCAGGAAGAGGGCTAAGTGGATAAACATGCCTAGCACCAAGACCGATGACCTGAGTTCGATCTCCGAGACTCACTTGGTGAATGAAGGGAGAGAACCAACAGCCACAGGCTGTCCTCTGACCTCCACTAAAGCTCCTTGCACACACACACACACACACACACACACAGAAAGAGAGAGAGAGAGAGAGAGAGAGAGAGAGAGAGAGAGAGAATAGAGAAATAGGCAAGCAAAGGTAGAAGGCTCCTTTGACATAATTCAGGCTCATATCATCTTCTCTACATGGAATTTTCTCTCCAATCTTACTTTGAAAATTTTGCAGGAACTCAAGTCTCATTCAAAAGCTGTAGCCTCCTTGACCTTACCTGACCCCCTTTCCTGTACCCCTTACCATCCTGGGGCCTTTATCACCCTCACTCTCCCAGGCAGCCTTGAAACAATGCACTTGGACGTATCTGCAGCATCTGTATCTCACTGTTCAAGGTGTAAACTGACCCCTCTGGGTTCCTGCACTAGGTCTGCCTTTCTCTTGTGGATTTGTCACGTGACTGCCTCAATGGCAGGAACGCTGCACTCATCACATCCCAACCACACACACCCGAGGCAGACAGAAATAGCGTGAACGGGAGGGGGAAAGGACTTTTATTTTTAACTGATTTCTGATGTTAATTCTTGGGAGATAACCACATCTGGAAGGAGCTGCAAGAGATGCTGTTGCATGCGCTACAACTGGGACGGGGAGAGGGGAGTTGTGCAGCAGAGGCCGGGTCTGGGATGTCACGAGCCATTTCCCCCCTAAAAATCATTACAGGAACCATCACCCTGGGGAGTCTGCAGAGAACCCCACACCCATAATTATGTTCTATTCAGAGAACCTGCCCCCCACCCAATTAACTTATCTGTTAGCAGAATGCGCCTCACATTCCAGCTATCCAGGGAACCAGGTGTGGCAACTTGTGACTTCTTGGCCTACCTGTCTGAATGTAACCTCTTGGCCTACGTGATGAACCTGGCCTACGTGACCGGGACCACGCGGCGAGATCCCGTGCCCTGCCCACCAAGTCCTCATGCAGGGCTATATAAGCAGCAACCATGATCCTAATAAACGGAGGCTTTGACAAATCTGCTTGGCCTCCTTCTTCTGTCCTAGCTCATTCCCTTCCAGGTAGCGCCCCTCCGAGACCCTGGAATAACTGATTGCAGGGTGGGTTACAAACCCCTAGACTGAGTAACCCACCCAACACAATCGACACT
>NW_026071616.1:0-2661 GCF_014885135.2 Alexandromys fortis
GCTCACAACCATCTGTAATGAGATCTGGTGCCCTCTTCTGGCCTGCAGGCATACACACAGACAGAATATTGTATACATAATAAATAAATAAATAAATATTAAAAAAGAAAGAGAATTACAGACCAATCTCACTCATAAACATTGATACAAAAATACTAAATAAAATACTAGCAAATCAAATCCAAGAACACATCAGAACTATCACCTACCATGACCACAGCTTTATCCCACAGATGCAAGGATGGTTCAACATACAAAATCTGTCAACGTAATCCACCATATAAACAAGCTGAAAAATAAAAACCACATGATCATCTCATTAGATGCCGAAAAAGCATTTGACAAAACACAACATCTCTTCATGATAAAGGTCTTGGAGAGAGCAGGAATACAATGAACATACCTAAACATAATAAAGGCAATATACAGCAAGCCAACAGTCAACATCAAACTAAATGGAGAGCAACTCCACTGAAATCAGGAACAAGACAAGACTGTCCACTCTCTCCATATCTATTCAATATAGTTCTTAAGGTCCTAGCTAGATCAATAAGACACCAAAGGGAGATCAAGGGGATACAAATTGGAAAAGAAGTCAAACTCTCACTGTTTGCTGATGATATGATAGTTTACATAAGTGATCCCAAAAATCCTACCAAGAAACTTCTACAACTCATAAACACTTTCAGCAATGTAGCAGCATACAAAATTAACTCAAAAAATCAGTAGCCCTCCTGTACAGAGATGATAAAAGGGCTGGGGAAGAAATCAGAATCAACACCCTTCACAATAGCCACAAATAGCATAAAATATCTCGGAGTAACTCTAACCAAACAAGTGGAAGACTTGTGTGACAAGAACTTCAAACCTTTGAAGAAAGAAATTGAAGAAGACATCAGAAAATAGAAAGACCTTCCATGCTCTTGGGTAGGCAGAATTAATATAGTAAAAATGGCAATCTTACCGAAAGCAATCTACAGATTGAACACAATGCCCATCAAAATCCCAGCAAAATTCTTCAAAGACCTTGAAAGAACAGTACTCAATTTCATTTGGAAAAGCAAAAAACTCAGGATAGCCAAAACAATCCTGTGCAATAAAAGAACTTCTGGAGGCATCACAATCCCTGACTTCAAACTCTACTACAGAGAAAACAGCCTGGTACTGGCATAAGAACAGACAGGAGGACCAATGGAACCTAATAGAAGACCCGGATAGCAATCCACACATCTTTGAATACCTGATCTTTGATACAGAAGCAAAAAAATATCAAATGGAAAAAAGAAAGCATATTTAACAAGTGGTGCTGGCATAACTGGATATCAACATGTAGAAAAATGAAAATAGACCCATATCTATCACCATGCATAAAACTCAAGTCTAAATGGATCAAAGACCTCAACATAAAACCAGCCAAACTGAACCTCATAGAAGAGAAACTGGAAAGTACACTTGAACCCATCGGCACAGGAGAACACTTTCTAAATATAACCCCAGTAGCACAGACACTGAGAGAAACAACAAATGGGATCTCCTGAAACTAAAACGCTTCTGTAAAGCAAAGGACATGGTCAACAAGACAAAATGACAACCTACAGAATGGGAAAAGATCTTCACCAACCCCACATCAGACAGAGGTCTGATCTCCAAAATATACAAAGAACTCAAGAAACTGGTCATCAAAAGAACAAATAATCCAATTTAAAAAATGGAGTACAGACCTAAACAGAGAATTCTCAACCGAGGAATCTAAAATGGCTGAAAGACACTTCATGAAATGCTCAACATCCTTAGTCATCAGAGAAATGCAAATCAAAACAACTCTGAGATTCCCTCTTACTCCTATAAGAATGGCCGAGATCAAAAAACACTGATGACAACTTATGCTGGAGAGGTTGTGGGGTAAAGAGAACACTTCTGCATGCTGGTGGGAATGCCAGCTGATAGAGCCCCTTTGGATATCAGTATGGAGATTTCTCAGAAAATTAGGAAACAACCTTCCTCAAGACCAAACAATACCACTTTTGGGTATATATCCAAAGGATGCTCAATTGTGCCACAAGGACATGTGCTCAACTATGTTCACAGCAGCATTGTTTGTCATATCCAGAACCTGGAAACAACCTAAATGCCCCTTGATCAAAGAATGGATAAGGAAAATGTGGTACATTTATTTACACAATGGAGTACCACACAACACAGCAGAAAAAATGACATCTTGAAATTTGCAGGCAAATGGATGGAGCTAGAAAACATCATTTTGAGTGAGGTAACCCAGACCCAGAAAGACAATTATCATATGTACTCACTCGTAAGTGGATTTTAAACAAAAGCAAAGAAAATTAGCCTACAAATCACAATCCCAGAGAACCTAGACAACAATGAGGACTCTAAGAGAGACATTCATGGATCTAATCTACATGGGAAGTAGAAAAAAACAAGATCTCTTGAGTAAATTGGGAACATGGTGACCTTGCGAGATTGTTGAAGGGGAGTGGAGAGGCAGGGAGGGGAGCAGAAAAAAATGTAGAACTCAATAAAAATCAATTGAAAAAAAGAAAATGCAGCGGATCTCTGTGAGTTCGAGACCAGCCTTGTCTACAAGAGCTAGTTCCAGGACAGGCTCCAAAACCACAGAGAAACCCTGTCTCGAAAAACCAA
>NW_026071617.1:0-2637 GCF_014885135.2 Alexandromys fortis
ATTAAAAAGAAAGGAAATAAAAAACCTTTGAATTAGGCAATAAAGACACTTAAAACAATTTAAGAGTACAATTATCTGACTGTTAAATTTATATATAAAAATATATATATGAATTAGATTTTTCACCTTGAAATGTGGTTGATTTTATGCAAGTCTTGAACTTACGTATTTAGGATAGATATATAATTGCTAGTCTCAACTAATCTTGGTTAGATTTCCATGAGTCTTAAAATTATGCCTTTTCTGAATGCACACTATTCCATCAACCACTCTGATACACAATCATTCTAAAACCAAACAAGTGAATATAACTAACATGAATCATTTAAATAGAAAGGCAATGAAAACAAACAATTTCATGGAATATTGATGCAATAAAGTGCATTAAGTATCATGGAAATGCAAGGCAGTGACAAGAAGTTTCTCATAAGAAATGTGGATCAGGTATAAATAACAATCACAGTAGCTCCAATACTGAATGAAGATAAATTAATCAATATGGTATCGAAGATACTGAGTGGAAGAAGAGAAGATGTTTTGACTAATGAGTTCTATGGTTTTAAAGTTACAGTTAAGAAAGCTAAGCAACATCCTGAAAGACACTGGAAATAGCAGGAATGAAAGTTAAGCATAAGTTTCCCTTTGCCTCAGCTGAAGTATTTCCACAAAGCTGGTAAGGCATTGTTAATGGGGGTATTGATGACAAATCTCTATAAGATATTCATATTTAAATAAACAGAATAAACACAAAGAACCACTTCACCTAGGTGTAAAATTAGAGTATAATCTACTGAGGCGATTTGAGCTGGAGGATGTTCATCCAACAAAAGAGCAGAGGGAACATTAATGTTTTCCTCTTTGTTTGACCTTTCTCCTTTCCTTAGACATCTGAAAGTGTGGAACTCTTGCCTTTGTCTTCTGATCTATGACCATGACTCATAGCATAAACCATCCTGGTTTACAAAGTCTTCACATTGCTCTTCAGTGAAGTACACTGGTTGATGTCTGGATTGCAGGTGGCTGATCATGGGGCTTCTCAGGTGCCGTAATCATGTGAATGAGTGTGCATAATATATTTAGTGATTTTATGTGATTATGGAATCCTGAATAATAGACCTAGATAGGATAGAAATAGGAAACTGTAGTATGCTTCACACTGAAGGGAGAAGGTAGAAAATATTGTGAAGGAGGAGGTAGCGATCACCTCAATGACAAAGTTGTGGGACAACCAAATACAGTGCTTATAAAAAGGAACACCATGCAATTATTTCTCATATTGCTTGTGCCAGTTACACCAATAATATATAGCAGAATGAAAAGCATTACTAGGCTAGCATGGTTTTAGGTTGATTTTCATTTTTAAGGAAAATTTTATTAACCACACAAGGCAGATATAGATAGAAGATGTACATGTAAATATATTCTCTGTAATACACACACATATATATATACATACATATATATCATCTTTATACTATTTATTAGTTTTATATATTTATCTATATCTCATCCATCATCTTTTTCTCTATAATTTATCCTATAAAACTATTGAAGGTTTTAAAGAAAAATTTGATGCAATTAGAGAAGCTGCTAAGACTCACATAATAGAGTTACAAATATACGAAAAACTCAACTAAAACATCTAGAACTAATAGTATAATAATTTTTAAACATCATTTATTTATTGAATATTTGGGAATTTCACATCACGCACCCCAATACCACTCATCTCCAAGATCTGCCTCTCTCCACAAGACATGAAATATTCTGATTCTCTCTCTCTCTCTCTCTCTCTCTCTCTCTCTCTCTCTCTCTCTTTCCTCACTTTATATTTTCTCACCAGAATAAAGGGACATGGTTTCTTCTCTCTGTCTAGGGCAAATGACTCTGGAAGGAAGTTTGCGTCATTCTTTGCCAACCTAATCCTCAGCAATTGTATAATACTTAAGGATAGGCCAAAGCATTGGAATCAGATTGAGAGACAACAACATGTCTTAGAATCTGAAAAGCTACATACATGTCCTGGTATTATAATGTCAAGGGGAGAAGATGTGTTTCCTGATTGCTCCAAGAAAAAGAAAAAAGAAAAAGAAAAAAAGGAAGATACACACACACACACACACACACACACGAACAACAACACCCCTTTCCTTTAATTATACCTGGGTGCCCAGCTGGTTGCTCTCACCATACTGGTAAGCAGCCTCTCAACATGGTAAGTAAACATGCTTCCCTTCCCATCTCCTCAGAAGCACACTTACTTGCAAATAATCTCTTACAACTTCTCTGGATAATCAAAATGCAGTGGGCACCAATTACCACAAAATGTGGAACTGTTATTATTTTCTTGTGTCTTTCTCAGAAAAAAAAATGGTGAGAAGCATTAATAGCACTCATGTGTTATCACAGTTGAATAGTGATATCTTAGACGAAACTCTGGCTCTTTATTGTATATTTTGAAAAGAAACAGAAAGGACAAATGGAGAAACAACAAGAAAAACAAAAGTTTGGAGAAGGAGAGGAAATGACAGGGAAGGAAAGGAAGGTAGGGTAATGGAGACAGTGTGGAAGAGAAAAGAGGAGAAGACAGGATAGAAGAGAGAAGAGAGAAGAGAGAGGAGAGGAGAGGAGAGGAGA
>NW_026071618.1:0-2633 GCF_014885135.2 Alexandromys fortis
TTTATTTATTTTTTGTTTCTTCGAAATAAGGTTCCTTCTCTGTAGCTTTGGACACTGTCCTGGAACTAACTCTTGTAGACCAGACTGGCCTCGAACTCACAAGATTCACCTGCCTCTGCCTCCTGAGGGCTAGGATTAAAGGTGTGCGCCCCCATCACCTGGCTAAGAGGGCACTTTTAATTCCTTCATTCCCACAAACGCCAACGTCACAAAGCTAAGCAGAGAGAGAGGGAGATGAAGAGGGGTGGGGCAGGGAGAATGAGAGTAAGAACAACTATGTAAACACCGTAGGCTACACCCAAGAAAGACTTAAAAGCCACTGTTGAGCCAGATGGTGGTGGCGCACGCCTTTAACCCCAGCACTCAGGAGGCAGAGGCAGGTGGATCTCTGTGACCTCGAGGACAGCCTGTTCTACAGAGCTAGTTCCAGGACAATCAAGGCTATGACATAGAGAAACCCTGTCTCGAAAACAAAAACAAAAACAAAAAACAAACAAAGACAAAAAGAAAGGAAGGAAGGAAGAAACCACAATGCTTTTCTACATTTACAGCTTAAGCCTTAGGTCTGCACTACAGCCGTTCCTGACGGTTCTGAATCTAGTTCTTGTGTACCTCTTTCTTCAGTCATTCTCACTCATTGACCATTGTCCCCGAACATTTACGACTGTCAGAAATTGAGCATGTATAAGACCCTGGGATCAGGCCTCAGCATTCCTCAAAACCAAATCATTATTGCTGCCTATAAGGAAGACAAGATACAGTAATTTATAATGTTGCACCTCCCCTCAGCAAGAAGTTAACATAGCTTAATTTATACAACCTCGACGTGTTTTTACTTTTTTTTGTGTTTTGATAAATAAATCTTGCCTGAAGATCAGAATGCAAAGCAGCCACACTAGTCAGCCATACAGGCCAGGCAGTGGTGGCACACACCTTTAATCCCAGCAGCCGCACTAGTTTGCCATAGAGCCTGGGCAGTAGTGGTGCATGCCTTTAATCCTATCACTAGAGAAGAATATAAAACGGGAGACAGCTGTCAACTCAGTCTCATTCTGAGATTCCTGGAGGCTGGATTGCCATTTCAGTCTGAGGTAGAGGTAGGAGCTAGTGGCTGGCTGTTTTGCTTTTCTGACCTTCAGCTTGAATCCAAATATCTGTCTCTGAGTTTTTATTACTCATGCAACAACCGTTCACATCAAGATTATTAAAAAAAATGAGCAGTCTAAATCTGGCAGTGGTGGTGCATGCCTTTAATCCCAGCACTTAGAAAGCAGAGGCAGGCAGATGACTGTGAGTTCACGGCCAGCTTGGTTTACAGAGTGACTTCCAGAACAGCCTAGGCTACACTGAGAAACTTTGTCTCGAAAAACTAAAAAAATATAAAAATAAAAAATAAACAGTCTTAACTGGATGCCTCTCCTGAAGTTTTTCTTTTTCTTTTTTCCATGACAGGGTTTCTCTGTGTCCTGGAACTCACTCTGTAGACCAGGCTGGCCTTGAACTCACAGAGATCTGCTTTTCTCTTCTTGAGTCATTCTTATGACAAAAAGAAAAACTCTAACCATATTAAGCCTCACTTGTGTAGAAAATCCATATGGCTATAGGCTCTGAAGCCTCGAGGGACTCATTACTGTGTACTGATGCTGAGAGAATACCTCCGGGGGTATGTGGCTAATCCTATTGGAAAAGGACCCTATATAGTTCTTGTCAATGAGTGACTTATGATGTGGGATTCTCCTCTGTATGCTATGAATATGTTTTATTACCATTGGTTAATAAAGAAGATGCTTTGGCCTATGGCAGGGCAGAATATAGCCAGGCTGGAAGAGATATATATAGAGAGAGTAGGTGGAGTCAAAGAGACGCCATGTAGCTGCTGAAGGAGGCAGAGGCCATGTAGCTGCCCAAGAAGTAAGAGGTAACAAACCCTGAGCCTCGTGGTAAAATATAAAATCATAGAAATGGGTTAATTTAAGATATAAGAGCTAGCTATGAATATGCCTGAGCCATTGGACAAACAGTGTGGTAATTAATATAGTTTCTGTGTGGTTATTCAAGTCTAGGTGGCTGGGAAACGAAAGCGCAGTCTCCGTTTGCAGACTTACCCTCATTTGCAGAATCTACAACTTGCTAATTCTTGAGACTAATATCACCATGGATTGTCATCTTGGATAATATATGATGTTGGGGACTCCTCAATATGCTGTCAGGTTTTCCTACCCTAGAATCCTGACAAGCACCAAGCACACACTCATACCTTGGGGCCAAATCAGTATTCCAGAGAAAGGCTGACCTCTTATTGCCCTAAAAAATGTCCAGAGGTTAGCAAAAACTCTCAATATAATTCAACCCCCAAATCATCAAAGCAAACTCTAGGCCTGTCATTATCCACTTCCCTATTGAAGGAACTCAGGGTACCAATAGAAAAAAAGATTAAGTCTTTGGGATGCAGAAAGTGTATCAGTCCAACCAGCCTCTATAATCAAGGCTAAATAGAGATTTGTGGTACTTAACAATGAGACACCAATTCAAACCCCCTCTCCACAACTCTGGTTGGCATTAAGGATAAAATACAAGGGAGAGAGAGAGAGAGAGAGAGAGAGAGAGAGAGAGAGAGAGAGAGAGAGAGAGAG
>NW_026071619.1:0-2627 GCF_014885135.2 Alexandromys fortis
GATGCAGTAGATGCTACTAAAATAAAAATAAGCATTGTTGTTATTAAACAGGCGCTTTTTGTCTCATTTTATTTTACTTTTTTTTTTTTTTTTTGAGAGAAAGTCTCTCATAGGCCTGGAACTCACCAAGCTGGCTAGGCTGGTTGGCCAGAAGACCTTGGGGGTTTGACTGTCTCTGTCTCCTCAGCTCTAGGATTGCAAGCATGTGCCAACATGAATGGGTTTGTTTTGTTTTAGTATAGGTGCTGGGGATCAAACAGATCCTCAGACCTGCAAGACGAATACTCTATCACCTGAGCTATTGTCCAAGCTCCTGTTTCCTTCTTAGAGAATGGATTCCAATTGCTCTCTTTCTCTCTTTTCCTTTTCTTTTGTATTGTTTTAATTTTTTTTAAACAAATCTCCCGGACATTGCTCAAACTCATGACCCTCCTATATCAGGTAACATGCAGAGCGGTGGGCTTATGCATGGCTACCACACTGACCCCAACTATTAATTTGTAATTTTTTGCTATTATTCCTTTTCAACTATCTCTAATAATTGTATTTTAGTTGACTAGATATTGGCTGAGGGTAGCATGCCTCTCTTTCCACTTGTTTACAGAGATAAGTGTGGGCATTAGGGATGGAAATATATTGCTCAGAAAGAATGACTCTCCCTCAGTGGATGCAGGAAAGCCTGCTGTGATGAAACCTTGGGATGAACTGCTCCAAACATTTTTTAATTTGCATCTCCAGAATCTGTTGGCATGCCTTTTGTCTCTAGACCACATAGCATGCATATAAAAATTAAAAATTCAAATAATAAAAATAAGATTTGGGCATCCACACTGGGCATCCCTATTAGCAGTGGTTCCATTTTTATGTGTCAAGATTAATATTTCACACACAGCAGCTCATTATAAAAAGTAACCTTGGAACAACTATGTCAGGTGGAGATATTTTTTTAAGATGTTCTGGAAATTATGCAGCCATAAAGAGCATCCCCACTAATTGTCTTGGCACTCATGTTATGCTAACCGGTTTGTCACCGAGTTGGGGGTAGCAGAGGAAAGAACCCACTCACTGCTGTCTCATGCATTGCTTTGCTCTATTTCTCTCTCAAACTCATTTATTCAGTGTTCATATTTATGCAAAAGAGGGTAATGAGTTAGCCAAAGGTTACAGGGGTTGCGGAGGGCTTTGGATGCTGAGAGCATTGGTAACTTGTGAGGCTAGCCTCAGGCTATCTGAAATTGAAATTTGGGGCTCAATTAATAAGTCAACTTGAGCACATGCAGCTGTGCATTAAGACTTCTCTAGGCTTGAAACTATGTAGTTTGACATAAAAGAACCTTTAGATACAATTTTTCAAACAGTTCAAGCATGGTTGGGATGGAGGAGGTAAACAGAAAGAGGACCGTTATTGGTGAGGCGCCATTATTGAAACTCTCCCTGAAATAGCTTTTGGCTTTGTAGGATGTGTGTCCCTCTGTGTAGCCTTGGAGGTCACTAATTATTGTAGGGAATATGAAACAAGGACTGGAGAGACGGCTCAGTTGTTAAGAACACTGGTTGCTCTTGAAGAGGATTTGAGATCAATTCCCGGCACTCACATGGTGGTTCACAACCATCTGTAACTCTAGCTCCAGAGAAGTTAGCATCTTCTGAATTCCATGGGCACCTGGTGTACATACATATCCATACGCATTCATTCAAATAAAATAAATAATAAATCTTTAAAAAATATCAAATATTATTTTTCTATCAAATACTTTAAAACTTGTATTTAGGACAAAGAATTAAAATCTCTTTATCTTCTCCAACTTGTAAGACTTTTATGTAAATGTTTTAATCCTCTCCACCCAGTAACCTTTGTTTTCACTAAGGTCTCCTGCTCTGTTTAGGAATTTGATGGCCTGGAGCCTTTTCTCCTTGGAGTGAAGACCCTTTTCCCCTTCCTTCTCCATTTCTGGTGTGCCATTTCTTCTCAGACTAACCAGTTAAGATTGTGAAGTTGGACCCAAGCCAATGAGGAAAAGGCACAGTCAGCACCTGAATTATAATAAAAACCAAATGGACTTCCTTTCTTTGTGAGCTCATTCTTTGGAGTACACCCTTTTGTCCATGAGTAAAGTTTGACTTGTCCAAATACTCCAGTTGGAGGGTTGGTCCCTTTCTTTGCAATCCTGATTCTAATATGATCTTGCACACAATCCTCCCTGAAGCAGATGGTTTATTTGCTCTCCCTGCCATTCCTCTAGAGCAACTGTCAACTTAGGCCAAGGACAACTTGGGAGCAAAATGCTAATTGGGATTGCGGCTGACTGTTTTTCCTTTATTCGCATTTTAGGAACAAGGACATTAGAATAATTTCACAAAGTCTGCTTAAAGAAGTAGTGGTGTACTGCTTTGTGTATCCAGGGTAGATATGCCCAAGGGAGCACACCAAGAATAAAAGCATAGCAAGAGAATGGCAGCAAAGAAGAGACACCTAGGAAGGATTGTTGAAATAGGAATGGCGGGGCTGCGTCCCCAACACCCCGGCCGCTTGGCTAGCTCATGCCCGAAATAACAACACACAAATTGTATTCATTTAACTGCTTGACCCATTTCTATCTAGCCTCTTCTAGGCTAATTCTCACATA
>NW_026071620.1:0-2660 GCF_014885135.2 Alexandromys fortis
TGCTCCTGATTTGGACCTTGAGATTTCAGTCCGGTGCTCCAATGTGGGTCTCTGTCTCCTTTCATCGCCTGATGAAGTTTAATATTCAGGAGGATGCCTATATGTAAATAAGAGAGTTCTAAACCTAACACAAAACTACACACAATAAGAACAAATATCAAACATATATAAAAATTAGAATTATAAGCAGCATGAACAACATCAAGCAAGAAACATATCCTAAATGTTTCAATAGCTATCCTAAGGAATCTAAATCTTGTATTAGAAATGGCTTGGCTAAGTCATGACAGGAAAGTAATTATGACTATCTAGTCTTCAACCTCATCGAAGATCTGAGAAAGAAGATAATATTACTTGAATAGATAGGAAGTGTAATCAAGCAACTTCCAAAATGTATAATAAATGACAGAGACAACTCGCTACCTGGGAAATCACCCAAAGTCTCATTTGCAACGTTGGAGCAACCAACTTTGGCTAAGGCCTAGAGTAACTGACAGACCATTTTCAGTGGCAGGAAAATTTTAAAAACTGTTTTACCCTGCTTGTCCAGTCTGGACACTGTTGCTTTTTGTCAGTGGTTGAGGCAGGGGTAGTTCTTTCCACAAAGTCCAGTTTTAACAAGAAGAAAACAAGCTCCAACATTCTCTCAGGAATAGATTGGTGGTGCCAGGAGCAACCATGTCTCATGTCAACAAAATCCTAAGTTATTTAAATGCCATATTCTACAGTTCTTTGAAGTGGTTGAAGATTACCTACCTATCTATGTGGATATAATCTCTATGTATCTAAAGAACCTGATGAACTTTAAGTATGACAAACATGGATGACTATTGACCTATAATACTAAATTCCTGTATAGCTTAAAGACTAGGACTTCATATTAGAATGAATATTAAACCATCTTCAAATGACTGTACAGAAAATGAGGACAATAAACTCAAAATGTGAGCAATGTATAAGTATCTTGATCAGAGGTAGAAATGTATAGTGCAGTATGATAAATATATCATAAAACTGTACCAATATACAGATTGTCTTAAACAGAGGTGGAAACATGCATGCATACAATATGACAAAATAACTTTACATAGGTGTACAAATATTGTAAACAGAAATAGGAGCATATTCAATATAACAAAATTTGAATTTGTACCAATATACAAGACTCTATACCAATGTAAACTGTCTATAAATAATAGCTTATAAGTATTCACTCTATTACTATTATTTTTAGTGTAAGATCACACTAATCTACCTATTATCCCATCCAATATCCCTCTTTTTTCAAAGAAGATCCCTGAGCCTACATAATTTCCACCCCAATTTTCAACCCTATACCAGTGATAATAAACCCCTAACTGATGTCCTTAACCACGAGAACAAACTTTGTTGGGAAAGGGGACGTTGTCTTCCAGAATTACTTCCAGCTGTCATGTGGTGATGTTCTTCCTATGGGATCCTGTAAAACTAAGTTTCAAGATTACTGTCTGGTATAACTGCAAATAGTCTATGAGTAATTGATAGGGTTTTTCTGAACTTCTTATTTGGAGTTCTGACCAGAACGTTGTAAGAAGGTGCACCATTTCAGCTAACCAAGTTGGAACCATCTTAAGCAACTGGTACCCAAAACTGATCTTAAAGTAGTACTATCAGGATTATGACATCATATCAACCAAGTGGAGTCATTGTTGTGGGACCCCATCTTCTTCCTGGAAACTTCCAAGATTACTGCAATAAAATTGATTGTTCATTGTGGAAAACTTAAACATTATTCATATAGACATATATTCAATGAAAGGTATGATAGAGACAGAAGTAGGTATGGAGAAAAATAATTTTTTTTCTAAATTCTTCTTTTTGTCTGATACCAGATGGCTCCTGACATGAGACAGAAACTCTGAGTTTTTCTTTTAACAACATTCTTGCATTTAGAGAAGCATAGACATTGTCCAACTCCAAAGTTAGCTTTGATTTTTAAGTGAGTCACAACTAATATTATACTGCAAGATATATATTTCAGGTAATGAAATTTTACCCTGAAGATGACCTGTCCTCATATGTCAGATTTCTCTTTGCTTGGTGATCCTTTCTGGATAGTTATCTTTTCTTCTTTAGGCATCTAAATGTCCTAGGTCTCTTGACTTTTTGAAGATGAGTATTTTCCTGCAAAGTCAAGAACAGAACCCTGCTCCAACACTTATGAGGCTTTCTTATTATCTATATGATTGTCTCCTCTGTGGATGAGCTGTCATTTATCTGTCCTAAGAGGTTTTTCTTTTCCAGACCGAATCTTTATTAATTTTGACAGTATCCATAGCTTTTCTTCTCCTGTGGAAACAAGAGAGAAAACCCTTCCCCAATGTAGCACATCTGGTTTCCATTCTGAGGTCGATGCATTCTTGAATACATCAGCTGATTTAATTCTGAAGTTTTTTCTATTATCTAATGTCTGTCAGTTGCTGTTGTTCCTTTCTCATTAGCATTAAGAAAATTCAAGGTTAATAAAGCATTATACAATCATTTCTGGGGGTATTTCTCATCCCTTTCTGTTTGTTTAACATATCCCTTGTAGTTAGATTTGATCTTTCTATAACTGCCTGACCTGTAGGATTGTTTGTTATACCTGTAATATGCTTTATATTATAATAAGAAAAAAATTG
>NW_026071621.1:0-2659 GCF_014885135.2 Alexandromys fortis
TCAGATCTGGGGGTTTCTGTTTGATCTCTGCTGCCTCATCTCACAGGCTGCTTCCCCGAGAGCATGGGGGAGGGGGGTGCCCCAGGTGAGCAGGGGCACAGGTGCAGAGCGGGGGGGGGGGGGGGAGGTGGGGGGGGGGGGGGGGGGGGGATGCTGTGTGGGTGGTGTTGGTGCTGACTGTCACTTATGCCGTGAGCCCTGGGCGAGCTCCTGTGGAGTGCCTCTCCTGTTTGTGGTCCCAGAGCTCAGGATCGGTGTCTGCTTGTGAGTGTTCCAGGTTCTTCAGCCTGCTCTGTGGCAGCCTAGAGCCAGCTGCACTGGGGGGATTTTCAGCACTCAGTGAGAGCGGGGAATGCTGTGTGGCCTCGGTTACCCACTCCCAGTGGTGTGCTGAAAGGATTGCCTGGGCAGCTGGCTGGGGGCGTGGCTTAGTTGATACTTGCTTGCCACGTAGTCACGAGGGCCTCAGTTCAGACCCTCAGCATCTGTGTAAAACCCTGGGTGTATAGGCTTGTCTCTGTAATACTGATGCTGGGGAGGCAGATGGGAGGATCCCTGGTGCTCACTAGCCTGTCAGTGTATCCCGCTTGGCAAGCTACAGGCCCTGCTCCAAAAATAAAATGGTGGAGCCAGTGATGGCTCAGCAGGTAAAGGTGCCCGCCCCCAGGCCTGGCAACCTGAGTTCAATCCCCAGAACTCACATATTGCACACACACACACACACACACACACACGTAATAACTTTTTAAAGAAAGGTGGCTAATACCTGTGGACAGTATCGGACGTTGTTCTTTGGCCTCCACATATCATACACAAACATAAAAAGTGTCTGAAGCTAAGCATATGACACACATCTGGAATTCTAGCACCCAAGAAACTGAGGAGGAGGATGGTAAATTTGAGGCTAGCCTGGACTACATATCCAGACAATGCCTTGAAAAGGAAACATGCTTAAAAGTTCTCTTTCCTGTCACTGGTATTATAGCCAACGAGAGAGAAGGAGGCTGCTGGGAATGACCTTCCCGCTGTTCATCTCCTTGTCTTTAGAGGGAGGAGGCCCTGACTCCGCCCTCCAGACTAGGGGGAGCGCGGGGAAGGCCGTGGCTTTTGTTTGCGGGGCTTCCATGCTCTGAGTCAGTGACTCTGCCTCCACATTGGGCAGAGGGTTTAGTGGATACAAGATACCAGTCTCCAAAGGAAGTGACCAGTGGTGGTATTTTAGACCATGATCCCCAAAGAAGGTCGACAGGAGCCAAGAAAAAGCCCTGCTGTGTCTTCTCAGCTTCCATTGGCAACTGTGTCCTATGTGAGTGGCTGTAGGAACACACGGTCCTGCGTGAACCCCTGGGGTCCATCTGTAGACCCTTCAGGGTGGTGGCTGCCCCAAAGAGCCTTTTGGAATAAGCACCCTTCCTAGCTTAGTCCCCAGATCGCATTTCCTCAAAGAACAAGCTGAGGCTGGGTCCCCTGTTCTGAGCCCCAGATTTCATCTGTCTCATGTCCAGCGTTGACCAACCAAGCTCCTCTGCAGACCCATGCTTGGCAGAACCCCCTCTGTTCCCCAGGCTGGGCTGTCCCATTCTCCACAGCACACTTTGCCATAGTGTGCTGCCCCGCCCCCATATCAGCCACTTCCCTTCTCCATCCTGACTGTGAGTGGCTTCCAGGTTAAGAGAAGACATCATAGCTCACTTCTGGCATGGCACTCTTAGAGAAGGGTTTCACAGTGCTTGCTGTGTCCCTCTGAAAGGGCAGAGTTTAGAGCAACTCAGTGGGGGCCTATGCTGACCCCGCTGCATGCTCAGGGCCTTTGGGACACACATGGAGTCATGAGGGACGCCTGACTCCAGCAATGGACATTCAGATGGATTCTCTGGAGAAAGTGAGGTCTCCCCTTCCTCTTTCCTTCTCTCCTTTCCCCTTTGCCTACTCCTTTCCCTCCTCACTTCTCCCCTTTCTCCTTACTATTTTCTTTTTGCAGAGTTATGACGAGAACCCAAGACTTTCTAGTTAGAACACAAAATGTCCCAACAGGGTCACATGTCTGAGTACTGGGCTCCCAGCTCAGTGGTCCTGTATGGGGGTATTGGAACCCTTGGGAAGTTGGGTCTTGCTCGAGGCCTTCCTTTTCCCTTCCTTCCTCCTTTTCTCCCTCCTTCCCTTCCCATCCCCCAACACAGGACATGGTCATTACAAACAGCGTCCTCCAGAGGGCAGGCAAACCCAGCTCACAGAACATACATAGGTCTCCCAGTCTTTCACCACATAGACAGGAACAGGATAACATCTTCCTCTCTACAAATGGCCCCTGCTTTTTCTAGGGTCAAGGACTTTTTTTTTTTTTTTTGCTAATATGTTATTTTATTTAGAAAATTTTAACAACTGTTTTGTATGTGCCAGAGGGAGGGGTACATATGTGGAGGTCAGAGGACAGCTTTCAAGAGTCAGTTCTTCCATCACGTGGGCTTGGGGAACCAAACTCAAGCGCTCAGACTTGGTGGTAGGTGCCTTTACCTGCTGAGCTATCTTGCTGGCCCATAGCAGCCTGTGTGCGTGTGTGTCTGTGTGTACATGTGTGTGTCTTTGTGTTTGTGTCTGTGTGTGTGTCTGTGTGTACGTGTGTGCGTCTGTGTGTTTGTATCAGTGTGTTTGTTTCTGT
>NW_026071622.1:0-2736 GCF_014885135.2 Alexandromys fortis
TCTCTCTCTCTCTCTCTCTCTCTCTCTCTCTCTCTCTCTCTCTCTCTCTCTCTCTCTGTGTGTGTGTGTGTGTGTGGCAGCTGTGGATGCTGAGATGACAATACTTGAAGACATGTATTCTAATACACCTTAGCAAAATTCTTCAGAAAGGATTCTCTTCAGTTTTACCTAAAACTTAGAGCAGAGTTTTACATTGCTCAGGTGCTAAGCAATGATTTTCTTGAATAGCATACTTCAGGTGCAAGAGTATTTCAAAAGACATGGATGCAGCAAAGGTTGTAGTTTAAATGTTTTATCTTGGAAGATATCTAAATTTTTCTGAAGCACATGAAGAAGATGTCAAAGAAAGCCTATAATCTGGCTTTGTGCCATTTTTGTCTGATTTCTGGACTGTCTTCCTTTAATCGTTATTTTTGAGAGTCTGTAGTTCTGAACATCTAACATTAAATCATTTACTAAGGATTTATGGAAGATACATTTAATGCCATGAAGTATTAATGGGATGAATATGATTTGTTTCCTGTCTTAAGGTTTTCACGTCGATGAGGCAGTCGGACAGAAACATTGATATGGTAGAGGTGTTCGATTATTTAAGTTCCCTAGTGTTAGAAGTGCCATAATCACACATCTTGGAATTCTCCCTTTGTGGTTTCATGTAAGGTCAATTTCCGTGGGCTAGTGTAGGAGTTTGAATGTCAGATGTCCCTATAGTATCAGGTGTTTGAACACTTGGTTTCCTGTTGGTGGCACCATTTGGGAGGTGTATGTAGTAAAGTCTTGTGGAAACAAGTACACCACTGAGGTGGGCTGTGAACACTAACATCTTCCTGCCACTTCCAATTCACATTCTCGGCTTTGTGCTTGTGGTTTAAATTGTGAGCATTCAGCTTCCTGATCCTGCTGCCAAACCTGCAGTTTGTTGCCATCGTCCCCTCTGTGATGGACTTCTATTCCTCTGGAACCATAAGCCCAGACAAGCTTTTCCTGCTATAAATTGTTTCTGGTCCTTGGGTTTTATCACAGCAACAGAAAAGTAACTAAAAAATTTGGGTACCAATAGTAGGGTGTCATTGTGAACAACAACCTGACTGCAAGTTTTTTTTTTTTTTTTTGTGTGTGTGTGTGTGTGTGTGTGTGTGTGTGTGTGAATCTGGACAACTATGCAACTTTGGACTAAAAAACATCTGAATGTCATAAACAGGGTATAAATAGGTGTTCTAGGAGGATCCTGGAAGCAGTAGTGCTGAGAGCAATGTGGGTGATAGAGGCCCTGCTCAAGAGACTACAGAGGGAAGCAAGGGTTTTTAAACCTTTTAGAAACAGTGCTAGCGATCATTCATGTAGTATTTTGGCAAATAACTTGGCTGCTTTCTGCCCATATTCTGATAATGTGTCTGAGGCTAAATTAAAAATTAATGGGCTAATTTCTTTGGTAGAATAAATTCAAGGTAGGTTAATATTCATTCTGTGGTGTGGTTTTTATTAGTGTCTTTTATGCAGGGTTGCAGAGAAGAAGAGCAATTAGAGATGAAAGAACTACACAATGTTGTAACCAAGCCTTGTGCTAAAAGAGATAAGGAGATTGATTAATGCTATTAAGTAGAGACCTCTTGCTCTCCATTGTTATAAAGGGAATGGTGCCCTCAGGGCATGATCTCACTCACCTAAGCTTCCAACTTGTGCAAGAAAAGGGCCCCAGAATCTTTCTGCACTTAGAAAGCAACTGCCAACAAAGCATGCTACTAAAGTGGTATGAGCGTGTGTGGTTGGTAGGGTCCATCTAAAGCTGACAGGAAAGTAATGTCAGTGTGTGTGGTTGCTAAGTGATGTGGGAGTTCCCTCCGTATGCTGTGAATATCATTGGAGAATAAAGAACTGCTTTGAGCCTATAGCAGAAAAGAGGTAGGAGGGGAAAACTAAACTGAATGCTAGGAGGAAGGAGGCAGAGTCAGAGAGAAGCCATGGAGCCTCTAGGACTTTGTGGTGATGCACATAATAATAGAGATGGGTTAAAGTAAGATGTAAGGGTTAGCCAATAAGAAACTAGAGCTAATACTCCTTGGACTTCACACAGGGCAGAGAACCCTGATTGCTCTTTGGGCTGATGAGGGAGGGGGACTTGATTGGGGGAGGGGGAGGGAAATGGGAGGCGGTGGGGGGGGAGACAGAAATCTTTAATAAATGAATAAAAAAAAAAGAAACTAGAGCTAATGGCCAAGCAGTGATTTAATTAATACAGTTTCTGTGTGATTATTTCGGGGCTGAGCATCCAGGAACCAAGAAGTGGCTTTCTTCCTAACAACTGGTAGGGTCCATCCAAGGCTGACAGGAGAGAAGTGCCACTGTCCTCCATGTTGTACTTTCTTTGGAGACACACAAGTTAAGGGCTTGTGACTTTTCCTTCTGTGATTCAGAAAGCTGCTGAAGCCAGGCAGTGTGTAGTAAGGGAGTTCCTTTTGGAGACCTTGAAACTATAAAATAGAACTGTTGACAGAGGTTTCTCTCCCACCCGGTCCTGCAGCTGTTCAGCCCCAAAGAAACACACAGAGGTCTACATTAATTTAAACTGATTGGCCTATTAGCTCAGGCTTTTTGTCAACTCTTACAACTTATATTAGCCCATAATTCTTGTCTGTGTTAGCCACGTGGCTTGGTACCTTTATTTTTTGGGGGGGGAAGAGATGTAATTTTATTTTATTTCTTTTTTCTTTTTATATATATTTTTTATTGAAAAAA
>NW_026071623.1:0-702 GCF_014885135.2 Alexandromys fortis
TCATGGAAACTGAACAGTCAACTACTGAACCACACCTGGGTCAAGGAAGAAATTAAAGTCTTCCTTGAATTTAATCAAAATAAAGAGACAACATATTCAAACCTATGGGACACGATGAAAACAGTGCTAAGAGGAAAGATAGGGTAGGAAGGTGAAGCTGCTGGAGAGGGCAGGAACCAGGGTTGGAACCCTGCAAAAAAGACAGGTGTACATATGGCTTCATGACACTAGGTGGCGCTGCACACCAGCTCATTAGTAACAGTCACTCCCGCTGGTTCTCTTTTCAAAAGTCTAGTGGAGTCCAGGTGAACTGGGCTCCCCGCCAAGGCTTTGCACAGGGGAGAAACTGCTGGAGGGCTGTGAGCCGCCTCACCTTCACTTGCGAATTAAAGCAGAGGTAGGCTGGGGCTTTCATTCTCGGCTCTCAAAGGATCTAGACCTGTGGTACTCAACCTTGTGATGACCCCCAACCATAAAATTACTTTCATTGCTACTTCATAATCGTAATTTTGCTACCGTTATGAATCGTAACATAAATATCTAATATGCAGGGTATCTGACATGCAACCGCTGTGGAAGGGTCGTTTGGCACCCAAGGGGTCGAGTAAAGCCAGATAAATGGCTAACAGAATCCTGAGTCAGGAGGCAGCCTGAAGGACAGTGAGGCCCAGTGTTGTCCAAGGTCTCCGCCAGCACCTCCCC
>NW_026071623.1:6822-8257 GCF_014885135.2 Alexandromys fortis
TGGTTAATGACCTCCAGCAGCCATAAGACCTGACCCTGGGTCCAAAAGTTTGTATAAGAGAAAAAGAAATGAGGGGTAGGGAAGGGCCCAGCTGGCAAAGCTTTGCTGTGCTAGTGTGAGGCTGGGAGTTCAGATCCCAGAATTGGGGTCCCAGTGCTGGGAAGCAGACAGGGGTCCCCAGAGCAAGCTGGCAAGCTGGACTAACCAGTATTGGTGAGTTCTGGGGTCGACTGAGAGATCCCGCCTCAATGGCTAAGGTAGAGAGAGATCAAGGAAGAATCTTGATATCAATCTTGGGTGTACATGTGCATGCATACACACATGTACCAGCACACACGTGCACTCAGACACCTGCGAACACCCCCCCCAACACACACACCCAACACCCACACACACCAGTCTGCCTTAATGTTGCTTACCTCCACTTTACATGTGAGAGAGACAGGAAAGAGTGAACAAGGCAGGCACTGGGCACTGCAGAGGCAGGCCTTTTGTCTTCTGAGGTCAGAGTTCCTGTGGGTGGACCAGCTTTACCGCCTGCATGGAATTTTCCCAGATGCCAAGGCTCTCATCACACCACCTTTAATTCATTACGACCCTTCCCCCCCTTGCAATGGAAACTCTGTCCAGTGGGTCTAAACTGTGTTTTTGCAGCCTGTCACAGGGACTTGGCTCTCAGAGGAGACTGATGGTGGTCATCTGGCAGAGCAGGGCAGAAGCCCAGGGCGGTATCTTTGAGAGCCCTATGGGCACTAGATACAGCCAGTCTGTCTGGAACTGTGGGTAGAGCCCCAGGTGTTTTGTTCGCACAAACGGCATTAACAATGGAACGGCCGGTCAGGAGAGACAGCCAGAGCCATAGAAGAGATGATCCAGCAGGGGGCCTCCACCCGGTGTTCTGTCCACCGTTCAGGTCTGTAAATCAAGCCATCATCAGTGCAATTTCGGTTGCCGGTTTTGGAAAACATGGGTGCATTTTCCATGGGCAGCTCACATAGGGCTTGAATTCTGCCTCTGCCAGAGCAATGCCAACTGGAGGGAAACGGACTCTTGGGTCAGATGGGCATGGAAGGCCCTGGAAGCCGCTGAAATGGCAATTCTGTGGATACACTGACTTCGCACTGTGGGAGGTTTTGACTTTCTGGTGTGTGGTGGCAGGTACAGCTTTGTACTCCCGGGACAGAGGGTCGTTCCACTAAGAACGTCACCGATTATTTCCTTAGAGACCACAAAAATAAATTTAAAAAATCCAAATAAGTATGTCTTCTAATTCACACTGAAGTGAAGGACACTTAGAATCTGTCACCTTTTAACGGTGTTTAAGACTGGACAATAAAGGACAGCTCTCTGCCTGCAGGAAGCTGGGACACGGGGGCTGGGATTTCAGCTGCCTCGGAACCACCACTCAATCTTCCTAAAGAGGGTGGGAAATGAA
>NW_026071624.1:0-2623 GCF_014885135.2 Alexandromys fortis
CCCCCCCCCCCCCCCCCCCAGAGCAATACTCCTCTCTCTCTTGGCCCCTCTTTCAGTTTGTACCTGCTTTGTCATTCCAATGAAGGCAGTCCCCTGTTGAGGCTCTCTTCTCAAGTGAGTCTATGTTGTGCTGATCGCCAAAGCTAACAAGCAGATTTTCAGGAGTTTTGCCAGAGAGACTAGGCATTTTGGAGCCCTCACAGAAGCACAGTTTATGCAGCCCCAGTTGCTAGGGAGCAAGTTTTTTTGATAGCCACATCCCACTGTGGCAAGAGGTGAACAACACATTTGAATACAGGATTGTGATTGCCCCTTTCCTTCCTCTGTTGGTAAAATCACTTTTCCTGGACTCTAAGATGGGGGAAAGGCTTGTCCTCCTCCAGGCATATGTAAAGTCAGCAAGTGAGAACATCAACTTTCAGCGGATAGTTTCGGGCCCGTTAGTGGTAGCTAGAATGCAACACATAAGGAAGGCGCTGGAAAAATTTTCTAAATCTCTAACGACATTTCATAATCAAATATGTTTGTGCATAGCACGTCATTTTTCTTCTCCTTTGAGAACTATCTGCATTAGCGTTATACGGAATGCTAATAAACTCCCAGCATGCTGTGCCCTGCAGCTTTGAGAGAATGTTGTTTTCAAAAGCTGCCCTTGTGCTCACGAATTAATTCATGCTGCTCCTCTCTGCTAGCGAAGTCCAAAAGGTCTCAGGAGTCCAAGCAAGTAAGAGTCCTGGAGCCCAGGGACCACGTTCCTTTCCATATTCCCTCACTGAGCACTCTGCTTCAATCCCAAGAGTGCAGCCCTGTCAATATCTGTATTCTACCCTTGGAATCCGTTTTGCTACTGTGTAGGGGCCTTTGCTGTCTCTTGCTTACCTGCTGTCTTGTGTCTATGAACTGTCCCTGTCATCCATTTCAACCTGCTTATTTCTACTTAAAAAAAAAAGGTATTTTTTTTTTTCAGAGCAGATTTAGGTTTTCAGAAAATTGGAAGGTACAAAGTGCCCCACATCTTCTGGGATCAGGGCCTCTCCCACCACAGCAGTGAATTTGTTGCAATTGGTAAACCTATATTGACACATCTTTACCCCCTCCCCAATCTATTTATTCTGTTGCTTTTGACAAATATATAATGTGGCGGTTTGAAGGAGAATGCCCCCCTACATAGTTTCATATGTTTAAACTCTTGGTCCCAGTTGGTGGAACTGTTCCGGAAGGATTCCTGGGTGTAACACTTTTGGAAAAGGTATGTCACTGGAGATGGTCTTGCAGGCTACAAGTTCCCAACCCGTTTCCAGTGAGGCCTCTCAGCCTTGTGCCTGTGAACATAAGCTTTGAAGTTTCTGCTGCTCTGGCCTCATAGACTCTAACTCTCAAATTGTAAACCCCAAATTAAATGCTTTCTTAAGCCATCACCATGGTTGTAGTATGTTGTTATAGCAATAGAAAAGTAACCAAGAGAGATAATGTGAAGCACACACCATCGTAATACCACATCGCAGTGCCTGACAGCCCTGCAAATCCTCTGTGCTCTGGCTTCTTCTCATCTTTTTCCTCCATCTCTGAAAACCACTCATCTTTCCACTGTCTCCAGGGATTTCCCTTTCTCTCAATGCCATAGAGTCAGAACCCAATAATGCATAGCTGCTTCAGACAGGCCTGTTTCAATTAGTAGAATGCATCTAATTTCCATTCGTGTCTGACACACTTTGATAACTCATTCATGTTTGATCTAAAGTAATATTCAGTATCTCTTTGTACCTAGTCTATCTTTTAACCAAGGACCTCTGTCTGGGTCATTTTCAAGTTTGGGTAACCATGAGTAAAGCTTATACAAATATTATTTGCAATTTTTTTTTATTTTTCCATTCAATTATTTACACTTCCTTCCCTCCTCCGAATCCCCTCCTGCTCCCCCAAACCCCCTCCTCCCTCTCCCACCCTGCTTGAGAGAGGGCAGGGAATCCTGCCCTGTGGGAAGTCCAAGGCCCTCCCTCCTACATCCAGGCCTAGGGAGCTGTGCATCCATATAGACTAGGGTCCCCCAAAGCCAGAACATGCCATAAAAAACAAGACCCAGTGCCTTTATCAATGGCTTCTCAGTTAGCCCCTATTGTCAGCCACAATTAGAGTCCGGTTTGATCGTATGCTCATTCAGTCCCAGTCCAGCTGGATTTGGTGAGCTCCCATTAGAACAGGCACACTGCCTCAGTTGGTGGACCAACTCCTCGCTGTCCTTACTTCTTTGCTAATCTTCTCCCTCCTTCTGTCTTTCAACTGGACCTTAGGAGCTCAGTCTGTTCCTCTGATGAGGGTCTCTGTCTCTATTTCCATCTGTCGCCCGGCGAAGATTCTAAGGTGTTATTGGAGATAATCATCAGCGTGATAGTGGGGCAAGGACAGTTCAGGTACCCTCTCCTCTGCTGTTCAAGGACCTAGCTGGGGACATCTCCATGGACACCTGGGATCCCCTCTAGAGCCAAGTCTCTTGCCAACCCTAAAATGGATCCCTTAATGTAGGTATCTTCTTTCCTGCTCCTATATCCACCCTTCCTCCATCTCCACCCTCCCACACCCCCAAACTGTTCCCAGTCCTTCCCCTTTCCCTTCCCTCTCCCCC
>NW_026071625.1:0-797 GCF_014885135.2 Alexandromys fortis
AGAGAACACCCTGGGAGTCCCATTCCCAGACATCTTTGAGTTACTGCTTCATCATCAGCTTTTGAATCATTTTCATCAGAGTTCTCTGCTTTTGTACTATTAAAGTGCATTGCATGGGGATGGGGAGCAGTGTTTGTGTACTGTCCCCAAGAATTGGCTAAAAAAGGCTTTCAGGGATGGGACAAAAGTGGCCTCTGTGGCATTGATCTGCAAGCTTGTTTGGCAGCTTGTTTGGCAGCCGCGGAAAAGGGATTAATGCCTTGGAAGCTCTGAGGGATGCCTCCCATTACTGTGGTCAGCCCTGATGGAGTGTAGTTCCAGGGGCCAAGGCTCTGTTACTTTTCCTGGTACTGGGTATTTGGGTCTGACTGGGCAGCGGTTAGAAGGTAAAGGGCAGGAAAACAATAAGAAAAGGTGGTAAAGGGCAGACTGATAATGTTTCCTCAGGTGAGAGGGAGCCTGTGCTGTCACTGCCTATACAAGCCACCAAGTGTCCTGGAAACAGTTACAACAGAGAGACTTCCTGCATTTCAGTTAAGGGGGAGGAACATCAAGGTCATTTTCTGCATTTGAACAGATGAAAAAAAATAAGTACCTCTATAAAATATGGATAAAGCGTCAATCAAAGCTGCTTTTTTCCCCTGTGTGCTATGGTAATACCAGCTATATGGCTCAGTTGCCTTTTATTTTTTAACACAACTAGAACTAGTACATTGGCAGCTCTTCTCCCCTTTTTTTCCTTTTTCAACTCCCTACTTTAAAAAAGACAGAGCCTTCAAACTCTTTTCATTGCCAGG
>NW_026071625.1:7079-7601 GCF_014885135.2 Alexandromys fortis
GGGCAGAAGTCAAGTTTAAATTTCAGACAAACATATCAAAATACAAAATGCCAGCTTATGGAAATGTTGCAAAAATATAAGCAGATACACTTTAGAAAATAATTAGAATGTATAAAACTCATAGTGGCAGTTCAGAAGAGTCTTATGATCTCAGGCATACTTATTTATGTTAGTTTGTATTTTTCTTTCCAAAAATGCCTAAAATTAGAAGTTTAAGTTTGTGAATAATTTTAACAAAAATGTGATAGAATGTAGGATATATTATGTGCAAAATGAATCATACTGTAGATTCAAATATAGATTAAACAGCCTGTGTCCTAGGAAGCAAAAGCAAGACAAAGGTGGATACAGTATCTGTAACAGCCCAAAGTAGCGGAATTGCTTACATCTGTGAAGAGAAAACAATTCCAAATAGGCTGCTTGTCATCCCCCCTTTCTTTTCTTTACAATGTATTAAAATTAATTTGTGTCATCTAGGTTCCTATGTTTGCCATTAGTACTGAGCCAAAGTAATGAGAACAA
>NW_026071627.1:0-2659 GCF_014885135.2 Alexandromys fortis
ATCCTCAGCCTGATTTATTTTGAGGGACACAGGAACAACACTGAAAACATCCAAACAGTAGACAGAGCACCATTCTTTGAGTACAATATTCATAATGTGGACTATGCCAAAATGCCATCACCTCGTATCTTTTGTTCCCACCTCCCGTATTATTTGGTACCAAAAGTTTTCAAGAACAAAAAAGTCAAAGTATGTCATAGAGCTTAGTGACTTACTGTACCCATAAAATGCCTTCTCTAAGTACTATTTAGTCTATTCCAATGTTTTGCCAGCCACTGTGATGCAGCTGCTATGAACATTCTTGAGTGTGTCTCCTGGTACTCTCCCAGCAGCTTCCCTAGAACCCACACCCATGAGTTGAACTGCAGAGCCACAGTGACCAGAGTACTCCACTTACAAAGGTGGTGCGGTAATTCTGAAAAAGTGGATTTGTCATTTTTTGCAGAAATGTGTAAAAGATGACTTATTAATGTTTCCCTAGTAACTTGACATATCAGACTTTTAGATGTTTATCAACATGACAGCTAGGAAAAGGTGTCTCAAATGTATGTTAATTTGCATCCTCATCCTCATAATGGGAGTGTCAATATTGGCTGTTTAGTGGCCATAATTATTTTTGATTGTGTGAAAAGAGTCTACAATAGCCCAATGTTTTATTACATTCTTCTGTTCAGTTTGCTTTCTATCCCTTCTAGAAATAAATCTATTTTAGTTCATCCTCACAGCTTTTCTCATGTGGGTTTTCATCAGCAACATTCTTAATTTTAGTGTTATCAAACTGATTGATTTTTCTTGCTATTTTTCATACTTTTTATTAAAAATTACTTTTCACCCTTATATACCAGCCCCAGTTCCCCCTCTATCCTCTTTCCCTGTCCACCTATCCCATTCTCATTCCACATCCACTTCTCAGAGGGAGTAAGGCCTTCCTTCAGAAATCAACAAGGTCTGGAATACTAACTAGAGGCAGGAGCAAGCCTCTCCCCTGATATCAAGGCTGAGTAAGGTATCCCACTATAGAGAACAGACTCCAAAAAGCAAGTTTAGGCAACTAGGATAGGTCCTGATGAGACTGCCAGGGCTCCCTCCAACAGATCAAGCCACATAACTGTCACCCACATGTAGAGGATCTAGTTCAGTCCCATGCAGGTTCCCCACCTGTCATTCCTTAAACCCTGAGCTCCCACTAGCCTGACATGAGCTAAGTGTCCTTCTCCATCTCTTTTGAATAATTTTAGTTTAAAATCTATTTTCTTAGATATGAGGATAGTTACACCCATTTGTTTCTTTGGTCCATTTGCTTGGAATATTCCTTCCTAACCCTTACTCTGAGGTAATCACTGTCTTTGAGGTTGAGGTGTGTTTCTTTTATAAAGCAGATTGATGAGTCCTGTTTTTGTATTCATTCTGATAGCCTGTCTCTTTTCATAAGTGAATTGAGAATACTTATATTAAGAGATATTAATGACCATTGATTTTTAATTGCTGTCCTATTTGGTTTTGGTGGTGGTGGTAGTGTTTGTGTGCTTCCCTTTGGGTCTTGCTGGTATGAGGTTGCCTGTTAGCTGTATTCTTTGTGGGTGCAGCTAGCTTCCTTTGATGGGAGTTTTTCTTCTAGTACTTTCTGTAGGGCTGGCCTTGTGGCTAAGTAGTGCTTAAATCTGGTTTTGTCAGGAATATCTTGTTTTGTCTATCTATGATGATTGAGAGGTTTGCTGGGTATCGTAGTCTGGGCTGGCATCCATGATCTCTTATTGTCTGCATAACATCTGCCGAGGACCTCCTTGCTTTCAGAATTAATATTGAGAAGTTTGGTGTAATTCTTTAGGGTCTATCTTTTTATGTTACTTGGCCTTTTTTCCTTTGAAATTCTTGGTATACTTTTCTTTAAAATTCTGTATGTTTAGTGTTTTAATTAATATATTTCAAGAATACATTTTGGGGGTCCTAATATATTTGGTGTTCTGTATGCTTTTGTATCTTCATTGGCATCTTCTTTAGGTTGGGAAAGTTTTCTGTGATTTTGTTGAATAATTTCTCTCTTTGAGCTGGTATTCTCCTTCTTCTATTCCTATTATTTTTAGGTTTGGTTGTTTTATCGTATCTCTGATTTCCTGGATGTTTCACGCTAAGAATTTGTTGGATTTACCATTTTCTTTGACTGATGAATCAATTTTTTCTATTTTATCTTCAACATCTGAGATATTATCTTCCATATCTTTCATTCTATTGGTTATGCTTGCATCAACAGTTCCTGTTCATTTACCCTGGTTTTCCACATCCAGAATTTCCTCAGTTTGTGATTTTTTTTATTTGTATTGAGCTCTACATTTTTCTCTGCTCCCCTCCCCGTCTCTTCCCTCCCCTCTTTACCCCTCCTCTAAGGTCCCCGTGCTCCATAGGGACCTCAATTTGTATTTTCTTTATTGCTTCTATTTGAACTGTTTCCTTCACTTGTTTGATTTTTTTTTCATGGTATTCTTGACTGTCTTTAAAGGACTTATTGATTTCTTCCACTGTTTCTTTTCTTTTTCCTCCATTTTTTTAAAATGTTATTTATTTATTTATTTATTTATTTTTGGTTTTTCGAGACAGGGTTTCTCTGTGGCATTGGAGCCTGTCCTGGAACTAGCTCTGTAGACCAGGCTTTCCTCCATTT
>NW_026071628.1:0-2625 GCF_014885135.2 Alexandromys fortis
CTCTCTCTCTCTCTCTCTCTCTCTCTCTCTCTCTCTCTCTCTCTCTCACACACACACACACACACACACACACACACGTAAGGACTCACTCTATCCCTGGCTCCACTCTTTCATTCTCTCTTTGACTCTACCTCTCTTTCTCTCACTGCCCCCTCATCTCTTTCTTAATCTTCACTCCATTGTCTTGTTAGAAGTTATACTCTAAGAACAAAGCAAACCTTTTAAGTGTCCTAGGGCCTTTCCCCCAAAGTTTTCCAAGGACTTTCTCTTTGCAAAGGACCTATTCTTGGTGTTCTACCGTTCATCACTGTCATGGCTCCTGTTAATCTCCCTGTAGGCACTTCCTGGCATTGTGGTGCTCCCTGAGCACTGCGGTGCGGGGGCTGTCTGCAGAGGGAAGTCATTGCACGTTCTCAAGGCACCTCCATTACAGGAATGCTGGGCCTGATTATTGCAGGATAATTTTATCATCATTTTGCTAGGACTCTGTCCTGGCTGCGTCCTTTTAAGGTTCTGATAAAATAATAAAGTGAGCAAAGTGTGTGTGTTTGTGTATATGTGTGTGTGTGTGTGTGCTTGTGTGTGTCTGCACGCCCCCCACATACACACTCACACGCAGTGCTGTAGCAGTTACTTAACTGTGACAAAATACTCGACAAAGTCACATAAGGAGAGAAAGGTTCCTTTAGGCTCACAGTTTGAGAGACATGGTCAGTCACGGTGGGGAGGGCATGGGGCAGGGGCAGGAGGCTACTGATTCCCATAGGGCCCACAGCCAGGAAGAAGAGAGATGCGTGCTTCGAGTCTCAGCCTAGGGGATCGCGCTGCCCACATTTAGGGTGGGCTTTCCCTTCTCAGTTAAGCCTCTCTGTAAACGCCCTTACACATACTTAGAAGCGTGTTTCCATGTTGAGTCTAAATTCAGTTAACCTGGCAGAAATGAAGTACCACACAACATAGGCACTCACAATTCACACCTATACCCACATACCCCCACCCCAATTATTGTTATTTCTTAAGGCCTGAGCAAAGCTGGGCTGTGATAGGTGGCTGATCATTTTTACCTTTAAAATCTTTTCCAAAGCAATAGCAAAGGATCAAAGACAGCCCTTCTCATCCACCTTGGACTGTGCCAGAGATGGCTGTGATTCCTGCCTCTCAGTCCAATTTTCACTTACTGCCAAACTCACCCCCCCCCCCAAGATAGACTGAGTTAATAGCTCTTTATTATGTAGACATGAACCCCGTCCCAGAAGCTGTAAAACAGCCTAAAAGCCCCTGAAATGAAAGTCTGCAGTTGAAGGCCTCCTTCCCCTCCCCACCTCTCTTTTGGGATTCCCACCGTATGCCTTCCAGCTGACTATATTTATGTGGTCTTTGGTGTTGCTTGGCCATTTATTGCTTAATAAATTGTCACTGCAGAGATCACAGAAGGGACAATTTAACGGTATTTCCCCTCCACATGTGTGGTTGATAGAGACACAAAGCCAACTCATTCCATAGTTGAGCCATCCCAACTTGTTGAGTTGTTCCTATTCTCTGGATTATTAAGCTTCAGTTAAAAAAAAAGATTTTATTTTTAAATTGTATGTATATCTGTGTGTGGGTTTGTGCATGTGAGTGCAGTACCTGAGGAGGCCAGAAGAGGGCATCAGATGCTCCTGGAGCTGGATTTACAAGCATTTGAGAGCTGCCTAGTGTGGGTGTTGGGAGCCAAATTAGGGTCCTTTGCAAGAGCAGTGTGTGCTCTTAACTGCTGAGTCATCTTTCCAGCCCTGTTCAGGTTTTTAAAGAGCAGTTTTAATAGCAGATTTGAAATTATTGTTAAACTCTGCATGACTCCAGCACAAGTTTGGCTGAACTTTATCAGCTTCCAAATTGACAGGATAGTTTTCTGCATGTTACTACTTCGCTGTGTCTGACCGATGAGGCTCTCACGGTCTGCTTCTCATTCCCTGAACACGATGGAGTTGGGTTTCTTGGCACAGACAGGTCTGAGCCACCTTGTGGGTGCTGGGAACTGAGTGTCTCTCCAGCCCTAACTCTGGATTTCTTTACATGGAAGATCAAGCTGGGGCTGAGCTTTGACAAATGACACTTGAGCTCATCTTTGTAGACAGGTATAATTTCCATGGGAATAAGTTTCTGTTTTGCATAGTTAGTGTTTGCAGCCAGTTTTCTAGCACTGGTAAGTAGTTAATTGCAGTTACATTGATGATTTAGATGTGTTTGGAATTTGTATGTCCATGACATTTAAGAATGATTATGTGCATTATTTGAGAAGTGGGTGTTGATGGACGTGTGATCATGATTATCTTGTGCTCTTATCTCTCCTCTCTCTCTCCTCTTTACATTGTATGTGTGTGCGCACATGTGTGTGTGTGCGCGTGTATGCGTGCACACATGTGTATGTGTATGTGTGTTTGTGCACATGTGTGTGAAGGTCAGAAGTCAGCACTGGCTATATTTCTCAATCATTCACCACCTTTTTTTATATTTTATTTATTTATTATGCATACAATATTCTGTCTGTCTGTATGTCTGCAGGCCAGAAGAGGGCACCAGACCTCATTACAGATGGTTGTGAGCCACCATGTGGTTGCCGGGAATTGAACTCAGGACCTT
>NW_026071629.1:0-2656 GCF_014885135.2 Alexandromys fortis
GGGCAAAGGTTACATGTCCTCGTCAATACCCTTCACGCTCATTCAAAAGTAGCCAAGATACCTATGCTTTGGTGAGGCATTTCCAACCACAAACACTCACTTGGGGTAGGGATCCTATTAATGTCACAGCTTATTAGAACCAACGACAGTGTGGCGGTTTGAGTGGAAATTAACTAATACAGATGCTGTTTAGGAGTGGAAACTGCAATCTCTCTATTGAATTGAAAAAAGATCAAACAACAATAAACAACAGATCTCAGCAAGCTGTGATTATATGACAACGTCATGGGTTTTATGATGGTTATTTAAATGAGGGACCTAACACTACTCTGCCTGGAGCAACGTCTCTTCCTGTTCGGTTCATTTGTTTATAGAGTTCCTCATTCTCCAAAACTCTGCCACGTCATTTAAAGATCTCCTTCAGTCAGCACATTGAGCATTTACTGGAAAACCATGGTTTGTAGCCTTCAAGGTCTGTGTACTGTGTTGTTGGCAGGAGACCATACCATTAGGCTAAATTAAATCATTTTTCACAACAGCTATCACAGAGTTAATACAAAAGATGGTAGAAGGCCTAATAGCCATACTGTATATGCCATCCTTTGGTTTGCCAGGGGCTTTAACACCATGGTAAGGACCACAGTAGACAAAGAGCATACTGGTAGGATAGCGTCTAGGAAAATTACTAAGCGCATTTTTTAAAAGTTCACAATTTCTGTCTTCTTGTTAAAAGAAATTAAAAGTTTAAGAGAAAATAATGGCTAGAATATATACATTATGTCAACTCTATAAGCCAGCTGTGCTCACAGAAGGGCTGAGCGTTCACGTGTCTACCGAGGTTGTAGTAGAGAACATGCTGAGGAAAAGACAGCGCGTGCCTGAGAAGCTCAGTGGTGTGCTCTGTGGCCAGTCGCTGGCAGTCGGTCCGAGCATGCTCTTAGGCTACAATTACCTAAGCAGCTCTCCTCACATACGTGATGATGTCTCTGGGGATCAGTGGAAGACATGGAGATTCCTGACCAGCTCCCAAACCATTTCCTCTCCTTATCTGAACCACGGTTTCAAAGTCTGAAGTAGACTTTGAGTATCACTGTCTTAGCCTGGGTTCTGTTCTACCCAAAGTGGAGCCTGGGACAAGGCCTTGATGAAATGTACTTGGGAGAGGATTCCAAGATGCAGAGAACCCAGGAGGGTGAGCAAAGATAAGGAGAACAAAAAAAAAAAAAAAAAAAAAAAAAAAAAAAACAATGTGTTACCGGAGGCTAGAAAGGTGGCTGGATCAGTGGGCAAGAGTGGGTGCTGCTCTTTCAGAGGACCCAGGTTCAGTTTCTAGAACCACACGGTGGCTCACAATCATCCAAAACTCCAGTTCCAGAGGATCTGATACTTCTGACCTCTGCAGGCACAATCACACATGTGGTGCACAGACATACATCCAGGCAAAGCATTCATACATATAAATAAATATTTAAGAAAATAAAAAATAAAATAAAAAATTTAATATAAAAAGTGTATTTAACCAGCTTCCCAATGGTTATCCACACAAATGACAGCAAGTTGGGACACTGGCCACTGAGCTCTGCCTCACACTGGTTGAGGGTTGACCTTGCGGTTATGACACCCTCACACTCTGTAGCTGTGCTTACATGCAGATAGAGTAGGCGCTGGAAGTGAAGCCAGCCCTGGGGAAGAGAGCAGAAAGACACCTGATGTCTGGCTTCTGCACAAGGTGAGTATGAACTTGTAGGGAGCTGTCCACTGCAGCACGCATGGAAGCAGAGGGGGCTGATGAAACCTGACACTGGGCACCGGAGGCATTTACTGCACACTCGCAGCCAAGGTACGGCTCAGAGAGCAAACAGCTGCAGTCGCCATGATTTCCTTTCTTGTCTTAAGACAGTGATAACAACTACATGTTTAGAGCTTGTGGCACTTTTTCACTGATCCGAATACTGAGGAGCAGTTTGCATAGATTTCCTTCACAAGCTCAGAGAGCAGGATACTGACTTCCCCGGGTTTACAACTCTTAACAGCTCTTAGAGCCCCGTGGACTGAGGATTCTGATTCAAGATGGCCGGTACTTGTCATGGTTCTTCTGCTGCTGTCCCCAGATCTAAAGACTATGCAGTAAACAGACAGACAGAAATTTCTCCAATCGGTTGCAGTCCTGGATGCAGAGGTGTAGCGGCAGATCCAAAGAAGAAACCTTTGGGAGCCAGAGACTGGTGAAGAGAACGGTCACTTTGCTACTCCACCACCTGGCTTGGGTTTTGCTGGCTTATGAGGAAATGGTTACAAACATGCCCAATCCATGCTGCCTGCAAATCTCGAGCAGTGGGACAGAGCTTCCAGCTTCAGGTTCTACAGAAATGGGCTTCTCTCAGTCATGGTAGCTATTCTCCTGGTAGCTCTTCCTGACAGAATGCTAACAATCATGGACAGTCTTCAGCCCTTGACACATGTATTTTCAGGGTTGTGTAGCTACTCCTTAGAATGGAATCTACATAAACGCTTGACTCCTTCCAAATAAGGTATGTAAAGAACAATAACTAAAAAACTCAATATTTTCTTCTTCCTCATAATTTAAACCACACTGACTGCTTCTAATAGTTTCTGTTACTGTTGTGTCTTCCTCTTTTGTGTGTGTGTGTGTGTG
>NW_026071630.1:0-2658 GCF_014885135.2 Alexandromys fortis
TATGGGTGGTAGGTAAGTCTTTGGCTTACAGGATGGGAAATTACGTGACTCATCACATAATTTGCACTGTACAGCAAAATCCTATCATAAAGCACCTAGTACAAGTCTTAGTTATCATAGGTGGAAGGACAATCCTATCAAAAAGGTCCAGCACAATATCAAATAACCTTGGGCAACACGGGGAAATCTTTTGCAGAGATCTGTTTTAATGGTCATGCTAGAGTTAAATCAGGTATTTGGGACAAGAGACAGTTCCAAATAAGGTCAGGCAGAGAACAGGGTGCCCTCCCCTAGGTAGGTAGTGGGGGTGGAGGGACTCCTCCATTTGCCAAGCTCACAGAGTACTTCCAGGCTATGGAAGACTGAAAGCTTCAACCAATAGGGCCTCCTAATATCTATCCACATTTACTATATAAGACTTGAGCCCCAGAGTTTGATGTGTATGCATTTGGAATTGTTATTAGTGAATCATTTACCTTATGACTGGTTTTATCTGTTTGATTCAGATTTGTTCAGATTCTAATGTAAAAAATATCAACAGAGCTGTATCGGCTTGGTTTTGGGCCCCTGTTCCCTTACTAGATTTGCTTTCATTTTTACCCCCAGCACATGTATATTGTTACAAGTTAGATGTGTTTCCTGGAGAAAACATACAGTTGGATACAGTTTTTAACCTAGTTCAAAAATGTGTCTATCATTTTTGCTTAATTGTGGTCATGTATGATTATTAATATATGCTTATTAATTTGATTCTTTTTTTGGAGTTTCTTGGTGTGTTAGATTTTTGTTAGTTTCTTTTCCTTTGCCCCTGCTCTTCAAATGTATTGGAGTTACTGACTTGCAGCATTAGAATACTCATATCTTTTTCTTGATAATCATTATTCATCTACTCTTCTCTTTCCACTAATATTTTGTCTGTGCTTTCATGATTGAGATGATCTTTCCTTTTTGTGCGCATAGTATTTTGATAGTGTATGTGTATGAATGTATATGTGGGAATGGGTGTGTGTAAGTATGAGAGACAGAGATAAGAGTATAAGGTAGACAGGAGAAGAAAATACAGCAGGAAATGTAATGAGAAATGGGGAAGTTTAGCACATATGGTCAAATATATGATATACTGGAAAAACTGCTCTTAAGAAAATTGTTTATAATGAATTTAGATTAATGCATGGATTAATCTATATGGGAAATAGAAAAGAATAAGATCTTCTGAGTAAATTTGGATCACGGGAACCTTGGGAGAGGGTTGAAGGACAGGAAAGAGGCATGGAGTGGAGCAGACAAAAATGTAGAGATCAAGAAAAATCAATTAAAAAAAGATTTTAATGGGCAGCATAATGGTTCACATTCCAAAGACACTTGACACCAATCCTGATGTCAAACCTGTTTTAACCCCAGAACTTGAATGAAAAAAATGACAAACAAGTCCAAGTTGTACTCTAAACTTCACAACTAGGCCATGTCATATACACCTAGAAAAATATACACACTTAAACACAACACACAAATGCACACTCATATTGACACAGAAAAACTTAATCAACTAAAATTTAGTAAAAAACCAAAATAAAAAGGAGAAAAAACAGGTACCAATAAGGAAATAAGAAACTACTCTAGAATCTGGATAAGTAGGAAAAATACTTTCCCACAGCTTCCAAAAAAAAAAAAAATACAGTTTGTCGTCATCACTTCAGCCCAAAGAGTTATGATGGACACGAGAACTGAACTATAGAAAGATAAATCCTTCATATTCAAGTAATAGAGTTTGTGGTATTTTATTACAGAAGGAAAAGAAAGACAATACTGAGTTCTCCTCTGCATTTTCAAGTAAGGATTTTCATACCAAACATGAAGAGACATTGAATCTATTATAGCTTGCTTGACTCTGACAATGTTTTGAACTTAGTTTCAAGCTCACTGTCTCCTAGGCAGAAGGAAGAAGTGTACATGTGCAAGGCAGCCTGTGGTGCAGGCAGCTGTTGAAATTCTCAGAAGTTTTTGTTGGAGGCTGAAGCACTGTGGGAGGATACTCATAAGATTGCATACAGTAATAATCTGCCAGATCTTCAGCCTGGACACTACTGATGGTGAGAGTGAAATNCATACAGTAATAATCTGCCAGATCTTCAGCCTGGACACTACTGATGGTGAGAGTGAAATCTGTCTCAGATCCACTGCCTATGAAGCGATCAGGGATTCCAGTATCCCGAGTGGATGCCCAGTAGATTAACCATTTAGGAGACTTCCCTGATTTCTGCTGGTACCAGCTCAAGTAGTTTTTGTTGTCTTCACTGTCGAAAAGACTATGACTGGATTTGCAGCTGATGGTGACCTTCTCTCCTAATGACACAGCGATGGAGGATGGAGACTGGGTCATCACAATACCCGCACAGGCACCTTTAATAAGGAATACAACATGAAGATTCATAATATGCAAACACAGAATATAGTAACAGCTGAAGTTTAATAAACTTTCAGTGTCACCTTGTCAGTGTATATCTCACAAAATACTATAAGAAATATTATGGACTAGCACACACTTTAAATTTCTTATATACAAAGAATTGACTCTACAAAGATTATACTGCTTTAAATTTCTCACCAGACACCCAGAGCAGCAGGAACATGAAAACCTGTGTCTGTGACTCCATCTTG
>NW_026071631.1:0-2615 GCF_014885135.2 Alexandromys fortis
AGAGGCAGACAGACCTCTATAAATTCAAGGTGTGGTGTCAGACAACTTTAATCCCAGTACTGGGGAGGCAGAGACAGACTGATTTCTGTGAGTTCAAGGATAGCCTGGTCTACAGAGGGAGTTCCAGGACAAAGATACACAGAGAAACTGTCTCAAAAAGCCAAAAGTCAAAAGTAAAAATAAAAGAAATAGAGGTTAAAATAAAGCAGCATAAAGATGGAAAATACAGAGAATCTTGATATTGTGTGTTATTATGTTCTCTTTGAATTATTTGAATGATGAAAAAGAAACAACAGCTGCTTAATGATATTTGCTTATAAATGTTGCTGAACTAATCCAAGATAGGTATTTTAAAAATACCTTGACTTCAAAATTGAAGTAAAAAGGTTTTACTTTGGAGAAGAGATTTTGCTTTTGTTTCCACAAAAAATGAGAGGCTGTGGATTCATTCTGAGTTAAGAAAAATCCAGTTTGATCAAGGAAGACCACCTGAGAAATCTCTGGCAGGAATAGATGGCCCAGATGTCTGAGTTCTTTATCCAGAACAGGTTCAATACTACTGCATGAGATGATCAAGCCTCACAGGATACTCCAGTCAGGACTTGATCATAACTTTAAATTTCCTTTAGGTCCCCATAAGATTATCAACACCCCCAACCAGGTGGAAGTATCTTGGAAAACTATGCCCACATTCTCAAAAATGGACTATAGATTTTTCCTTTGTTTAAAAAAAAGAGGGGGAAGTGGTGTGGAAGAATTGTCTATATTCTGTCAATCATATTTTAAACACTGATTGACCAGGCAGGAAGTATAGGAGGGACAACCAGACAGGAAGTAGAGGTGGGGCAATGAGAACAGGAGAATTCTAAGAAGGAGGAAGACCATTCCTCCACTCCTGTCTAGACCACCGAACAAGCAGGATGTGATCTGCCCTGCTGAGAAAGGTACAGAACCATGTGGCTAACACAGATAAAAATAATGGGTTGATACAAGTTATAAGAGTTAGCAAGAAACCTGAACTAATGTGCCAATCAGTTTTATAACTTACGGAGATCTCTGTGTGATTTTCTTTGG
The DNA here is from genome assembly GCF_014885135.2 of Alexandromys fortis. Taxonomy (NCBI): domain Eukaryota; kingdom Metazoa; phylum Chordata; class Mammalia; order Rodentia; family Cricetidae; genus Alexandromys; species Alexandromys fortis. The sequence continues at coordinate 1,075 of NW_026071631.1, forward strand.
GGCTTACTGGCTGTGGAGTACCAGGCAGGACAGAAACCCCAACAAGCAGGCCCATCATGTTACATCTTTGGGTTGGAGTTTTCTTTTTATTATCTTCCAGAGGGCTTTATTTGTAGGTAGATATTGTTTCAATTTGACTTTACCATGAAATATCCTTCCCCCCCCCACCTATGATTTTTGTGGAATATTACTTGTGTAAAGATGTGTTGCATTTGTTTATGTTGCATTGGCTTAACTGGGACATTTTATGGTGCAATTGTTTAATTATGTAAGGGTGTGTTGTAGTTTTAACCTTGCCTGCCTAAGGCACCTGATTCATCTGATAAAAAAGTTGAATGAAAAACAGCTGGGCAGTAGAGTGATAGGTGGTGCTGGTTCCCAGAGAGAATAAGAAGGAGGAGGAACCTAAGAGAGAGAAGGGAGAAGAGAATAAAAGAGAACTCCAGAGCCAGGCAGCCAGGCAGCCAGGCAGCCACCAGCCAGCAACACATGGAATAGAACATATAGAGTGAATGAAAGGTTAAAAGCCCTTAGGAAAAATGTAGATGAGGAGAAAGAGATTAATTTAAGTTAGAAGATCTAGTGGGACAAATATAAAATAAAACTGAGCATTCATAAATAGTAATAAGTCTCCATGTCATGATTTAGGGGCCATAATTCTGAGAAAGCCTGTTATGTATAGTGATTAAATGATTTTTTTTTTCTGGGTATAGTACTCTAGACTAGCATCTGTAGTCTCTTAGAGTGTGCATAATATCTGTCTAGGACTTTTTTTGTGCACGTTAGAGTCTCAATTGAGAAATCCAGTGTAATTCTAATAGGTCTACCTTTATATGTTACCTGCTCTTTTTCCCTTGCAGCTTTTAATATTCCTTCTTTGTTCTGTATGTTTAGTGTGTAGCAGTCAGACTTTCTTTTCTGGTTTAGTCTGTTTGGTGTTTTACAAGCTTCTTCTACCTTTATAGGCATCTCTTTCTTTAGAATAAGAAATTTTTTTCTATGGTTTTGTTGAAAACACTTTCTGTGGCTTTGAGCTGGGATTCTTCTTAGTCTTCAATTCCTATTATTCTTAGGTCTTCTAATAATGTCCCAGGTTTTACCATTGTTTTTGGGTCAGAAATTCTTTAGATTTAACACTTTATTTGACTGATATATCTATTTTTTTCTATCATATCTTCAAAGGCTAAGATTCCCTCTTTCACATCGTGTATTGGGTTGGTGATATTTCTGCCTATGCTTCCTCTTTGTTTTTCTAGAATTTCCATTTCCAGAATTCCATCAGTGTGTTTTCTTCATTGTTTCTAGTTCCAGTTTCAGATTTGGAACACTTTTATTCCTATCCTTTAACTGTTTTTTTTTTTCGTGGCTTTTTACAGGGCTTACTGATTTCCTCCAATTCAGTTTTTGTCTTTCCCCAGATTTCTTTAAGGGATTTAGTCACTTCTTTAAGAACCTCTATCATCTTCATAAAGTTGGTTTTAGGATCTTGTTCTTGTGTTTTACTGGTGTTGGAATATTTAGGTTTTTCTCTAGTAGGATAA
>NW_026071632.1:0-2627 GCF_014885135.2 Alexandromys fortis
GGAGGGAAATGGGAGGAGGTAGAAAATTTTAATAATAATAGTAATAACAAAAGAAAAGAAAAAATAAAAAGAAAATAATGAATAAATAAATAATTTTCTAAAGAAGAAAATTTAAAAAGAATACTATTATAAGTTCAGGGTATAAAAGAACTTGAGTATTATATAAAACAAATAGTTATATAATGGATAGCACATAATATCTCAACATATATATGCTATACATACAACATATATGTTGTATATATTTATGTACATGCAATTATAATGAATATAATATATTCTACAGTGTTAAAAATCCAGCTAAAATGTCCATTATTTGTTTGTTTGTTTGTTTGTTTATTCATTTGGTGGTGAGAAGCCTATGTACCATGGAGGATTATAAAAAAATGACTTGAGGGAACTGGTTCTCTTTCTCTGTCATAAGTCTTTAGGTTTAGCAACAATCATCTTTACCCACTAATCCATCCCACTGGCCTAAGATGCAAACTTTTTGAAGTTTTTCTCACAGGGATTTTAAATGTAGTACATTACTATTGCTGATAGAGCAACAACACACTGCCATTTCTTGCTCTTAACTGTAACTGCCTGCTGCTCAACATTTTCCCATCTTTCCTTAGTTCCTAAATTTTCTTTGATAATGGAGTAAACTTCTCTGCTATATACAATATAAATTTTCTCCTAAACCTTTCTGGTTCAGTTCATCAGAAAGTACATATTTATTTGTTTCTATTGCAATTACCTCTAGATCTGTGGGATCTACCAAACTATCTGTTCCGTGCATCAGGGGCCACTGGTACTGTAGCTTACACATTCTTCAATGCCCTTTCTGGTTTCTAGACCCATAAGGAGCTTGAACAACGTACTAGGAAAAAAGCCAAATAATCCCATTTTACTTGTGTGTGTGTGCGTGTGTGTGTGTTGTGGTGCTGGTGTTCATGGTGGTTGTGGTAGTTGTGGTGGTAGTGATGTATGTATATAAGAAAGGAAAACTGAGGAATTGTTTCTCTCTTTCCACTACATGAGGTCTGGGGACTGAACTCAGGTCATCCAGGGACTGAACTCAGGTCATTCTGGTTGGTGGCAAGTACCTTTCCTTGTTGAGCTGTTTTGCTGGTCCCCTAAATCATCAATTTAAAAGCCAAATAACCTTAATTGTTTCTATAAGAAAAACATGCAAACTGCCAAGGAACACACAGGGCAAGGATCAATATTTTAACCATAAAGAAAATGCAAATCAAAATCTTTATTTACTCTCACCTCATCACAGTTAGAATGGGTGTTATTTAAAAATATAGCTACAGTCTCTGATGAGAACATAGAGAAGGAAAAACCATTTAGCACTGCTGGTGGGAATTTACGTTCATATAGTCATTACTGGCAGCAGTAGAGATTTTCTCCAAAAGATTCAGAGTAGAAATACCATATGATCCAGCAATCCTACTCCTGAATATATATCCAGAGGAAGTAAATCAGAATGTCAAACACAGATTCTCATTCCCATATGTATTGCAGCAGTAGTCACAGTAGAACAGATATGGAAATGTTCATTAACACATGAGTAGACTAAAATTACAGTATTTACACACAGTGAAAGATTGTTCAGTTGGATAAATAAAAAAAATCCTGTGATTTGAAACAACATAGATAAGTTTTGAGAGCATTATACAAAGGTTAAAAAACAAGCATGGGAAAATAAATGCTGCATAACCCTTTCATATGTGGAATCTAAAAATATTGATCTCATAAAAATAAAAAGCAGAAGAGTGGCTTTCAGAGGCTGGTAAATGTAGGTGGCAATCAGGGAGTAGGGAAAGGTTGGCCAATGGGTATAAATTTACAGTGAAAAGAGAAGAACTCATTCTGGTGTGGGTTAGCACAGTAGTAATTATAGCTAATAATAATGCTTGTTTCAAGACAAGTAAAAGAGAAGATGCTGAATGCTTTTGGCAGAAGCAACTGATAAGGATTAAAAGTGATGGTTATTACTAACTGTTCTAATTTATTATTCACAATACATACATGTATTGAGACATTACATTGTACCCCATAACCATGTCTAATTATTTTGTCAAAAATATTAAAAATAATTATACCCTCTCTAAGTTGGAAAATTGCAAAGTTGGCTTATAAATACCTAATAAATATAGGCAGTATATGCAGTCTACAAAATCCTATGAAAACTACCAAGCATTGTGCTAATTTTTTTAGTATTGGGTTACTTAAGGTGCAATAATATTGCATGCTGTTGTTTTTTACCAATACTTACAAATACAATTTATATATTTTGGAGATAATTAATCTATAATTTTTGCCTCTTCTTTATTAGAGATTCAATTAATTTATGCTATTGACATATTGGTCCAGCGTGAGACCAGATAGAAACTCTAGATGGTCACGGTCTCTTTGAACTATATTATATTAATGAGCAGGAGAGTTTAAAGTAGACCATGAGTACAGAGGGAATAATCCACTCAATAAATGAGAAATGGAACTGAAAAGATAATTTTCAAATGAAAAAGCAGGGTCAATTGATGGAGGAAGGTCATTGGTTAATTATAATAAACCAACTGCTTGGCCTCATAGCTTAGAACATAGATGGGAGGAGTAAACAGAATAGAATTCTGGGC
>NW_026071633.1:0-2660 GCF_014885135.2 Alexandromys fortis
AAGGGTGGAAAAAAATAACATTCCACGCAACACAACACACACCCCAAAATGTATGGATTTGGGGTCTCTTAGAAGAATATTTACTTCCTGTAGCCAAGATTTATAAAACATGAGAGAGAGAGACAGACACAGAGACAGGCAGAGGCATAAAGACAGACAGACACACACACACACAGAGGGAGGCTTCTTTGGCCTAAGTGAATCATGAAGCCAGTCTGCCCTTCTGAGGCAATGAGTCACCCCTGACCAGAGCCATACTCCTGCCTAACTGGCTAGAAGCCGCAGAGCTCAGACTTCTTCCAAGACAGTGAGCGATCGGCTTCAGCAGAACTGACTTGAATGAACTACCAGCTTCAGGAGAAAGGCAGCAGAGGGCAGGGACATCATAAAAACTTCAAAACTTGGAGACTCATTTCCTGTTTCTGTCTAGGCGCTAGCTGAGTAACCGTCCAGTGGCTTTGGGAGCACAGGATGTGTGGTCTTAGGGACCGAGGAACGGGTTGGCTCACTCTATTGTAAATGACTTTGGCAGGGCTTGAGAAAATGCAACATGATCCGAGTGTTTTTTCAAGTTTCCACTTCCGGAGTGTAACTAAACATGGAACGCTTCAGGTGAATGGATGGGCCGGCAGGGAGCGAGCCATTCTCACAGGTTTTCTGTCTCGGAGGCAGTGAATCTGACTCTATCCAGGGACAGCACAGCAGAATCTTTGTCCTCAGGTTCTGGCTCACTGTGTAGTAAGGCTCGAGTTCTAGGACATGTGTGCCACGACACTAACTTCTCTACAGTCTTCCTCTGTTGTTGGTGGAATAAGACAAAGCGCCCTGCTGAAGAGACAGGCACAGCCAGCGTCTCAGCTCCTCATCACTGGCGTGGCCCACTTCATATAAGGAAGGGCAGTGTTGGAAAGATGGCTCAGCAGTGAAAACTACTGACTGCTCTTCCAGAGGACCTGAGTTCAATTCCCAGCACCAACATGACTGCTCACAACTGTCTATAACTCCAATACATACATAAATACATATACATACATATGTATAATATATATTATGTATAACACCTTTACACAAACAGACAGATATGTAGGTAAAAGGAGGTAGGGCAGCCAGGTAGTGGTGGCACCCGCCTTTAATCCCAGCACTCGGGAGGCAGAGGCAGGTGGATGTCTGTGAGTTCAAAGCCAGCCTGGTCTACAAGAGCTAGTTCCAGGAAAGGCACCAGAGCTACACCAAGAAACCCTATCTCAAAAAACCATAAAGAAAAGGAAAAAAGAAAACTAAAAAAGCCTCCAAACACTGCTAAATGTTCCTGCAGAACAGAATCATCCCAAGTTAAGACTACCCTTTCAAGTTCAATCTTCTTGCAATGTTACAGACGCCTTCCCCGCATCCAAGGCCTGGTGGTGGCTGTCACAAACACAGTCATACATGACATTCCTTGAGGAACAGCCTCTGAGACTATGATTTAGCTACAAGAGATGGGGGGTGGGGCACAGAAATTTTGAGAAAAACAAGGGAAGCAGAATTGGGCAGAGTTGAATGGCCGTGCCAACCCCAACAGGGGCATCTGAGGCTAATGACCCTTTAGAGCTGAGTTGACAGAGAAAGCGGGGGAGGGGGGGAGCTTGCCCTATTTCCTTCCCCTTACACCACTGTCTAGATATGGACGACACCCAAGGAAGGTGTGTGTTTCCAAGCAAGGTGACATTCTGTGAAGGCAATTCTGAGAAGCACAACAGCCACAAACTCCATAGTGTCAGCCCTCTGTCTAACTGGCCATCTGGGTGGAGCTCGGTGGTCATAGAGATGATATTGATTATATAACCATAGCCAGTAGAATACATTGAGTCCATAGAAGAGGGATGGAAAATAATATCAAAATAGTCATCACACTGATTGAGCTGGGGGAGGTGAGACGGCTCAGGACTTAGGAGGTCCGACTGATCAGTCATGAGGACATGGGTTGGATCCTGGGGCCTACATGGCGGAAGAGAACTGAATCACACAAATAGTCCTTCTGCTTTCAAAGCATGCTGTATTTACTTCCTCTGCATAATAAGTAAATACATGCAAAAACATTTTTAAGACTCTGGCACTATGAATACTTTATTTTCCTCTTGTTTTCAAGGTCTGGCATGATGGTTCACACCTGTAACCCCAGCCTCTTGGAGGACGAGACAGAGGATTGCTCGTCCAAGGACAGCCTGGGCTACACAGTGAGGTCCTGTCTCAACAATGACGTCATTCCTTCCATTCTATGAGATGTGCTACAGCCTCAAGAAATACAGTTCATGGCTTCATAATACTGTATTACATATTCTCATGGCTGCAATGATTCAAACCCGTGTCACCTGGCCTGAAACACTGGAAACTCCCTTCTGTAGAAATGCTAGGCAGTTTAAGTACTTTAAACACAAACAATCTCTAGAACTCTCTGGTAAGCATTTAAGTCCATTTTACAGAAGATTTGATTAAGTGAATCAAGATCTACATCGTAGGTAAATGGCAGCACTAAGGCTTGAATCCACGACTCCCAGTCTTGCCTTTTTTTTTTTTTTTTTAAATTTTTCGAGACAGAGTTTCTCCGTAGCTTTTTGGTTCCTGTCCTGGAACTAGCTCTTGTAGACCAGGCTGGCCTCGAACTCACAGAGATCCGCCTG
>NW_026071634.1:0-2661 GCF_014885135.2 Alexandromys fortis
AGACAGGGGGCTGGAGAGATGGCTCAGTGGTTAAGAGCATTGCCTGCTCTTCCAAAGGTCCTGAGTTCAATTCCCGGCAACCACATGGTGGCTCACAACCATCTGGAATGAGGTCTGGTGCTCTCTTCTGGCCTACAGACACACACACACAGACAGAATATTGTATACATAATAAATAAAAATAAATACATATTAAAAAAAAAAGAAAGACAGACAAAATTGGCAGAGTGCTTGTCATACAAGGTCCCCAACACCTGTGTAAAAAAGCTAAGATGTGGCTACACATAACTATGACTGTAGCCCAGGAGTCTCAGAGACCAGTGGTCCCTATAGCTGGCTGGCCAGTCACTCTAGCCAATCAGGTTCAGGTTCAATGAAGAGATTCTGTCTCAAAAATAAAGGTAAAGAGTGATTGAGAAGTGATGTGGGATGTCCTTCTGTATGTGTGTTGCTTCTATTGGCTGAGAATAAAGCTGTCTCAGCCAATGGTTTAGCAGAGCAAAGCCCTATTTTTTTGTATATATGGGTAGAACCTGTAAAATATTAATAAATATTGACTACATAAACAAAATGTGTTTGTATATGAACTTTTGTTCTGGACCCATTACAGAAATCTTCGCAAAACAAGCCAAAAAAGCCAAGCATGCCTGCATTCCTCACAGTCAGGAGGCAAGAAGACGTGTCCAAGGCTAACCTGAGCTCAAGAACCAACTGGACAAAGGTCTTTTATGTTACTGACTATACTTAGTCAAATGTTTGTTTGTTTGTTTTGGTTTTTCAAGACAGGATTTCTCTATGTAGCTTTGGAGCCTGTCCTGGACTCACTCTATAGACCTGGCTGGCCTTGAACTCACAGATATGCACCTGCCTCTGCCTCCCCGAGTGCTGTCCGGCTTCAGTCAAATGTGAAAATATCCAGATTTAAAAGAGCACAGAAAGGACGGTAACGTCTGCGTTTACCTCGGAGCCCATAAGGAGAGTTCCCCACGTGCAGAAAGAGGAAAGGCGCACTGACACCTGAGCAGGCCCAAAGACCGTCTCCAGACTGTCCAGAGCAGAATTCCAGAAGGACACCAGGATCAGAGCAGTGGGACCAAAGGCACAGGTGGTAGATGTGACATTACCAATGAGGGTGACAGGCATGCCGTAGTCCAGTGCTGAGATGGCGGTCCACTTCCCAGTGCCTTTCTGCCCAGCACTGTCCCGGATCTTTGGTAACAGCTCTTTGCCATCAGTGTCCAGGAACTTGAGGATGTTAGCAGTGATTTCAATCAGGAATGAGTCCAGCTCTGTCTTGTTCCATTCCTCAAAGGCCTATACACAGAAGAGAAGGCAGGGTGGATTGGGTTCTGTGAGAATCCTGGCTCATGGGCCGTATCCTTGCCTCTATAACTGGTGCAACCCACTGCTGAGCACATGGGGCCAGCAGGCCCTCCTCTGGTGGCCTGTAGGCTCCTGCTCCTGCCCACTGAGTCGCGCTCACCAGGTCAGGCAGCTGTGTTGAGTGTGAGCCTGGCGGCTTAACTTCTCACCACTGGAACCGCCCTCTCCTTGGAGCCACGCTCCTCACTTCACTTGGGTCTATGCATGCTGTGCCTTCTTGCCCTAATGTAGCTCAGTGCTGGAACACAAGCTTAGTGAGCATGAGGCCCCGAGTCCCATCCCAGTACCACAAAAATAAAATCAAGAAACAAAATGAAACCTGTCTGTTAAGGCTGGAGAGATGGCTCAGCGGTTAAGGGCAATGGCTGCTCTTCCAGAGGACCCGGGTTCGGTTCCCAGCACCCACATGGCAGTTCACAACTGTCTGTAACTCCAGTTCTGGCACACTCACAAAAACATACATATAGACAAAACAAAGTGACAGGCAGTGGTGGTGTAAGCCTTTAATCCCAGCACTCGGGAGGCAGAGGCAGGAGGATCTCTGTGAGTTCGAGGCCAGCCTGGTCTACAAGAGCTAGTTCTAGGACAGGCACCAGAGCTACATACAGAGAAATCCTGTCTCAAAAAACAAAACAAAACAAAAAACCCAAAACAAAAAACAAAGCAAAACATCTAATACACATAAATCTTTAAAAAAAGAAGCTAAAACCCAACCCATCTCAAACCAAAACTCTGTCTGCTAATCCCAGTTTGCTTTTGTCTGTAACAATGATCACCAGTTTTCTACTTTACATTCACTATTATTGTTTGTCTTCCGGCTCCGGAGCGCAGGCTTCAGTTATGGTCATTGCTCCGCACTCATACAGCCAGCACCTCACACATGCTAGGCTACACTATCTGAGCTCTACCCGGCCCTTCACGGTCTTATACTTAGCGTTTAGAATAGATCTTGCATATAGTAAAGTACTCACTTTGTTGTAGGAATACATTATTAAGTAAATGAATGAAATACAAACACAAAGATAATGAAAACTAAGTTAAATGCTTTAGAATGAACAAGGGCAAGACAGTGAGACAACCAGCTGCCAAGCTACATGAGGGTCAGGACTGAAGCTCAGTGACAGTCCATGAGGCCTAGTCAATCCCTTGTACAACCCCCCCCCCCCACATGTACACACACACACATGCGCGCGCGCACACACACAACCTTGTGCACAAGACCCACAAAGCCAGCAAAATCAGCCAATATTCTAGCAGGCTGCAGTAATTAAGAGACAG
>NW_026071635.1:0-2696 GCF_014885135.2 Alexandromys fortis
GAGAAACCCTGTCTTGAGAGAGAGAGAGAGAGAGAGAGAGAGAGAGAGAGAGAGAGAGAGAGAGAGAGAGAGAGAGAATTTGCACACCGTGACTACTTGAATGATAAACATACAGAAAACTGGAGTCCAGTGTTAACAAGTAGCCACTGCTATGATTTGCTGCGCTAGTCTCAAGCTACCAGCCTGCAACTTAATTTTATACAGTTTTGAGAGGAGACATCAGGCTTACATGTATAATTATGGGACTAGAATTACTTAGGTTTAGGTATGGCCATCATAAACAACTCCAGGAGACCTAAGCAATGCAAAAGCAAAAATAAAAATAAAATAAAATAAAAAACAAGGAATAAAGGCAACATTTTCAAATGGTTTCTTCTCATTTTCCCATGCCTCAAGGAAACTGGTTGTGAGGAACTCATGTTCCTCATCTCCCGCTCCACCCCAACTGCCAATCCCTGCAATGCTTGTAAGGAAAGAATGGCCCCTGGTGCACTGACGTGTCTAACTTTCACCCACATGTCCTCTACCTACCACTTCCTAGCATCTCCAACTTTTTGGGATATTTCTGTTACCCCCTGTGTTCGCTTTCATTGCGAACTAGTTTCCAACTGTGTCACGGAAAGTCCTGCTGACTCCGGTGTCTTTTCTGAATGGTTCCCTTGGGACTGGCGAGATCACTCAGCAGGCAAACGTGCACGCTGCCAAGTATGATGAACTAACCAAGTTTGACTCCGGGAACCCACATGGTGGAAGGAGAGAACTGACTTCCGGAGGTTGTTCTTTGACCGTGCATGTGCTCTGAACACATACACAAAATAAAATGTAACACAAAATTTTAAAGGGACCACATATAATATAGGAATGAACGCCTGCAGGTACATTCTGATAAATTCTTACTTACAAAAGCAAGCAGTGGACATATTTTGCCTCACAGGCCATAATCTGTGGTCTTGAAAATTCATCACACCTTATAAAAGGTTTAAGAATGGAATTGGAAGCCAGGAGGTGGTGGCACATGCCTTTGATCCCAGCACTCTGTGAGTGTGAAGCCAGCTTGGGGTACAGAGTGAGTTCTAGGACAGCCAGTGCTACAATCACCTTTCTTTCAAAAAGATTATTAAAAACTTTAGTATGTATGTGTGGCTCTCTGAATGTACAGGCATCTGAGTGCAGATGCCCATGGAGCCCAGAAGTGTGGGGTCTCCTGGAGCTGACCTATGGGCAGTTGTAGCCACACAAGATGGCTGCTGGGAACCAAACCCAGCTCCTCTGGAAGAGTATGCTCCTTAACCACAGGGCCATCTCTCAAGTCCAATAAATAATCATCTTATGGAAAGAGCTGTCCTGTATGTCAGCCACTAGCTACCTGAAACTTCTGTGCCAGGGGAATGTGGCTAGTTCACATTGAGACATGCTTTAAATGCAAAATACTACATCTAAATCATGAAGATTTTGTATGAAATACTGTTAATATTTTTTTTCTTTGTTATTTATTCGTTTATTTCATGGTGCCAGGGATGGAACCCAGGGCCTTATGAATGCTAGGTAAGAATTCTTCCTCTGAGCTGTCTTGATCCATTTTTTCCTTTACACAAAATTTTCAGGACCCAGATGAGACTCCCTTCCCTAACCACACGGCTTGGTAGCAAGCACTTTTCCCCACTGAGCTATCCACCAGCACTTTTAAATTTTGCTGTTTTTTCCAGCAGGCTCTGTATAGCCCTAACTGTCCTGGAACTAGCTCTGTAGACCAGGCTAGCCTTTAACCCAGAGATCTGCCTGTCTCTGCCTCCTGAGCACTGAGATTAAAGGTCTGAGTCATGACACAGGCTTACCAGCACTTTAATTTATTTCATGAAACAGAGTTGAAACACGATTAGTAAAAACTCAGGGATAGAAATTGGGGTTTAACCTCAAGATCTGAAAAGCAAAGCAGCCAGCCACTGGCTTTTACCTCAACTTAGTCAAAAGTGGAGATCCTGCCTGCAGGAATCTCCGAATGAGACTGTGTCTGAGAGCTGTCTCCTTCCCATTTTGTAATCCTCTCTAGGGCTGGGATTAAAAGCTTGTACCACTATCGCCTGGTTTCTATGGCAAACCAATGTGTCTACTGGGATTAAAGGTGTGTTTTATTGTTACCTGGTCAATAAGGCTGGCCAGTGTGGCTTTTCTGATCCTCAGGCAAGTTTTATTTATTAAAACACAATGGAAATGCCACTACACAAAGTCTTAAGCCTAGGTTGGATTGGAATTTGCAGCAACCCTGGGTTAGACTCTGAAGTTTTAGGATCGCAATATATAAGCCACTACATGGGCCTCAGCATTTGATTTTTACAGAAGTCTCTTAAATTGTCTCTAATATCATTCTCCAGGGACTCAAAACGACCAATTAGAAAATTATGGGAAATTATTGAAAGCATTTTTAAACAAAATACTAAAAATAGTAAAATTAATAATCACTGTCATCTAGCCACATTCATAGTAAGGGACAGGCTACCTGAATCTAAATCTCAGCCCTGAGATTAACATGACCCTCTCTGTGCCCCAGTTTCTTCAACTATAAAATTGGAGCCTTGTGCCTAAGGCTATTGGGAGGTTATTCAGTGATGGAGGTGGGTCTTGTAATAATAAAGAAACTGCCTCGGCCCTCATAGGACAGAAAATTAGGTAGGCGGAGTAGACAGAAGAGAATGCTG
>NW_026071636.1:0-2654 GCF_014885135.2 Alexandromys fortis
CCCCCCCCCCCCCCCCCCCATCATGCGCTATGCTTAGTAAAGCTCCTGAACGGTGAAACTCCTGCAATCTTGTAAACACCAGGCAGAATGACGAAATTACTTAAGGAAATAAGTCTAACTGCAGCCAAAGAAAGGCAGAAAGCAGAAATGAAACCTCACGCAGGATGAGACAGGAATGCTGGAGAACCGCACACAGCCTGGTTAGCAAAGTCATGGAGTGCACTGAAACACAGCCAGGAGTCCAATTTCCAGTTATGAAACTGTAACGATGTAAATGCTGTTTTGATTTTACAAAGAGAAAGAAGGTGGACAGAACCCGTCTCACAGGCAGAGCCCAGGGTACTGGAGAACTGGCTGCAGGAACGGAGTGAACACATGTGCTGCTGCTGACGGTAAACTTGGAAGGGGCTTTCTAAATGAGAACCAGCACAAAAGCACCAAAGCCCAGCCGTGAATGGAAATGCCATTTGTCTCAAAGGGAGGGGACAGCAAAACCCACTGCGTGTCAGTGACAAAGGGCAGGGCTGGAAGACATCCCACAGGAAGGAGAGAAAGACCAAACAATTAGATTAAATAGTTATGAACTTCTTTTCACTGGCACACAAGAGAATCACAGTCTTGCATCTGAACAGCAAAACCATGAGAAAATTTGGGGAGGAACCCTTTATTTACAATAGTAAGAAATCCAAAACAAAGATAACTTCAAAGAAAATGGGTCATTCTCTATAAAGAAAACGTAAGACTTTTCCGCAACATCCTAGCAGGCTCCTACTGTGCAGACTGTGACTTCAGCATCCCGGGTTAGTGTCCTTCCAAGTGTCTGACCAGGGAGCTGCATAGCCATTTGTCACGGGCAGAACAAGGAGAAGTGGATTTTACAGCTCTTTAAATTTGCCTTTACGAGGGGGCTGGAGAGATGGCTCAGAGTACTGCCTGCTCTTCCAAAGGTCCTGAGTTCAATTCCCGGCAACCACATGGTGGCTCACAACCATCTGTAATGAGGTCTGGTGCCCTCTTCTGGCCTTCAGGCATACACACAAACCGAATATTGTATACATAATAAATAAATAAATATTAAAAAAAAATTGCCTTTACGTAACTCATTTGCTTTAACATTGCTCAGGGTTCACTAGGTGTGAACTAAATAACAAAGCTCTTTAAAAAGAATGGAAGTGGAAAAAAATACAAAATGCCCACTCAGAAAAACTTTATAAGAATTACTTAAAATGCGGGATCAACAGAGGCTGGAGAGACAGCATCTTAAGAGCGCTTGCTCTTCCATGGGACTTGACTGATTCTTAGACCCAAAACAACTTATAACTCCAGTTCTAGGGGATCCGATGTCTTCTTCTGGTCTCTAAGGCACCTACACTCAAGTTCACATAAACAAAAATAAAGCTTTAAAAAATGTTGGATTAGTAAACAAAAACTTAACACAAGCATTAAGAACAAGATAGTGAAGAAATACTGAACCAAAATCTAAAGAAGAGAAAGCAGTTTAGCTACCTCTAGTGAAACCTTTGTGTCTTTCTTAGAAGACCTAGGAGAAGAAAGCTCTGACACTGTATTCCAATGGTCACAGGGGACCGATCAAGACAAAGCTACACAGAACATAAAAACTAGCCTTAGTGCCTGACATCTTGAATTAAAGTATTCTAAAGCACCAATACCCTGAACACTTCACGGCAGTGAATAAAAATCCCAGTGGAGGCTAAGATGCTCCTGGGGGGCAGAAAGCCGGCTCTGTGGTCCAGTGCTCTTGCTGCTCTGAACAAGACTCAGGTTTGATCCCCAGCCCCCACACGGTGGTTCACAACCATTCGTAACTCCGGTTTCAGGGTTCTGCCACCCTCTATTAACCTCCACTGGCATATATAAACACATGCAGGCAAGACATGCAACCATAAAAACAAACCTTTCTTTAAACGGTTTATCTTTAAAAATATGCAAGACAAATAGTTTTAAAATATAATGTTCACCATATAGCCAAGCATTCGACATAGAGCAAGACAAGACCACAGCACACGGCACAGCTTGGGACAAGGAACAGAAAAGGCAACTTGCAATAGAATTCTACTTGCTTTGTTAGCCTATGTTTCTATTTCAAAAACTGTATTAAGCCAGGCACAGTGCCACACTGGTGTGGTCCCAGCCAGGCCAGAGGCTGAGCTGGGAGGGTGCTGAGCCAGCCCAGGGAAATGAGTGAGATTTTCTCCATCAAGTGAGCAGACAACAGGACAGACCCAGACTGAAATCTCATGGAAACTCAACATGACAGACATTTCTAGGAAGAGGTAATCCATACTAACCCAGACTTGGTATACTTTCAGTCAAAAGTAACGGAATGTGATGTAATTCCAAACATTAAATGGCCCTGAATTAAGAGTTTAATAACACAATAGGCAATTTTTTTATATATAACATATTGACCAATGTAGTGTTTCTAGAAAACCAAAGTAACATGGTGAATATAAAAAAATCTAAATAAGCCAGGCGGTGGTGGCGCACGCCTTTAATCCCAGCACTCGGGAGGCAGAGGCAGGCGAATCTCTGTGAGTTTGAGGCCAGCCTGGTCTACAAGAGCTAGTTCCAGGACAGGAACCAAAAAGCTACGAAGAAACCCTGTCTCGAAAAATCAAAAAAAAAAAAAAATC
>NW_026071637.1:0-2606 GCF_014885135.2 Alexandromys fortis
GGGGGAGGGGGAGGGAAATGGGAGGCAGTGGCGGGGAAGAGACAGAAATCTTTAATAGATAAATAAATGAATAAAGTAAAAAAAAGAAAATAGAGAAAACAGAATATTTATATGTTAAGTGTAGAGAGATCTAACTTAATTTTTATATATGTATATATGTGTGTTTTATTTCTGGAAAATATATATATATATACATGTCTTTGTTTTATTTCCAGAAATAATGCATTCAATTACAACAGTAGCTATAAATATATAACTACAGCTCATTGAGATATAAAAATCAGCCAAGCAGAGTTTAATATGATAGAGATGGTAGAGTTAAAACTCAAATTCCATATATATATTGAGAGAGAGAGAGAGAGATTTGAATTGATTTCAAGAATTGGACTTATTGTGGAGTCTGCTCATCTAATATCTATAGAGCAAGTTGATCCACTGAAAACTTGAAAGAACAACTTGTGCAGGGCCTGAGGAAGCTTCACTTAGTTTTGTTCTAAGTCTTTGAAATGGTTGACTAGGACCCACTCACATCATTAAGGAAATCTCTATTATTTAATGACAAGTGGTTGTAGAAATTCAACTTATCAGCAAAATATCCCCATACCAAAATATCTCCCCCAATATTTAAGATTTATATTTGGTTGAGTAACCAAGTTTCATAGCTTAACCAAGTTGAAACAAATACCATAAGAAGCCTAGAGGAAGTTTTGAGAAGAACTCAAAAGGCAGTAACTCTTCCTGAAAGTAATCAAAAGCTAGCCTACAAGTTAATTGAATTGCAACCAAAAATGTGTAGAAAATTTAGTAGGAGAATACATCTAATTTGAGGACAACACTAACATGTGCTGATTCCTAGCTATGTACTTGACACTTAAGTGTCTTAATTGCAGCAGTAGCTGTAAACATAAAGTTACCATATTGGATCCATTATGAATAATATATAACTACAGTTCATGGAGATTTAAAAAAATAACTCAGACACAAAGTTAATATGATAGAGAAGAGACCCAAACTGAGATGTATTGAAAGTCAAACTCCTTCTTCCCACAAAAAAGTGGCTGCTCTCTTTGCTTACTCTTTGTAGAAACACAATATTTCCTAGATAGCTATGTTATTACTTAGATAATCTACCTTTTGGGTCTTTATATTTGTTATTGTTATTGTTTTTTTCAATAAATAAGCACTCTAGACATAAGGAGTTAAGGCTTAATGTTTGTACAAAGCAAGTGCATTTGGCAAAGGACATGAGGTCAAGTCTACGTACAGGGTGATCAAAAGGAAAGATTTCTTGACAAATAGTATTGGACTTTTCCCCATGACATTTGTCTTAAACTGCTTCTATGTTATCATGAATTCACCCTCTCTGTCTAAAGTACAAGCTGTTTGGATTTTCTTCTTAAGTTCAAATCAAGATTATTTCCTAACTTGGTTCGTAAATTCTCCTTTGGGAATTTGTCTTAATATTTCTGCTACTTTACTTAAAAGGCAACAATAAAAACATGATATTATCCATCCTTGGCTACTAGTCATTCTCTTTACCTGGAAAATTTCTTCAACAAGAGATAAATAGTAATACTTGACTTACCCTAATAAATGTCACATAAAGGATGTGGTAAGATGTCCATAATTTCATCAGTTTCCCCATCAGGTTTTTTAGCATTGAAGAAGTATTTTTACTGAAAGACCTTTTCTAATGTAAGGAGATGCTTATATTGTTCCCTTATGTACTTGCAGTGCTTTGACTATTAAGGAGCATCATATTATCTTTTATCCATTTTTAAGATATAATGATAATGATTCATCATTTTGTTACTTTTTATCATAGTCCACCTTTTTGAGTGCTTTCAAGTACATTACCTCAAAGACATCATTATACTTAAAAAAGAAGTGAGGTGAAACCATCAGTGCAGAATGAAATGAAATCTGAGGCTTTTATGCTCTGACACAATAGTCTTGTCAGGGACCACTTCTGTTGCGGGACATAGTTGGCTTACAGAAGAGAGTCTTCTTTTGTTCAGAGATACAGAAGAGCTGGATGCAGAGTTGAGCAGGATAAGTTACCAATTGTCTTACAATAAGAAGTCAGAATCAGAAATCCTAAATATGGAATTCAGGCACAATCAGGAACAGTAGATGGTTGTCAGATTCAGGAGGTTCATGCATGGTTTAGTTCAAATTTCCCTGAACACTTTTCCTGTGCTGGTATGTTTCTCCCAAAATTACCTTAGAGACACTGTCTAATTCCTGACACTATATTTGTATCCCTGTAAAAGACATTTAACCTTTGCCTCTTTCCTTTTATACATATGTCTAAAGAATATATGTTTGTATATATTTGTAAATATATATATATACTATATATAGTTACTTACATAATTTCCAGGATGAATAGGCATATTTGAAATACTGCAAAATTTAGCTAGTCATCCTTATGTGTTCCTTAACACAAGTGAAAGCAGTAATTTCAGATTTGGCTTTATAAGAAAAGCTTACAATTATTTGGTTCAGGACCGCGAGGGGTGCACCCATACACTGAGACAAGGAGGATGTTCTATCGGGAACTCACCAAGGCCAGCTGGCCTGGGTCTGAAAAAGCCCGGGTTAAA
>NW_026071638.1:0-2677 GCF_014885135.2 Alexandromys fortis
CTGGACTAGCCCATTTCTAGTAATGTTTGTAAGCACCCCAAGGTGCGCTTACCAGGAAGATTCTAGCCTATGTCCATCTTCATCGCGTGTGCCTCAGAGAGCAGAGCTATCGCGTATACCTGGGAGAGCTGAGCATGGCGTCTCTTCAGGAGCAGAGCAGAGTCTGACCTCACTTCCTCTTCCGCCCAGAATTCTATTCTGTTTACTCCTCCCATCTATGTTCCAAGCCATGAGGCCAAGCAGCTGGTTTATTATAACTTAACCAATGAAATCAACAGATTGATATATGACACTCCCACATCAGTCCTGGAACTAGCTTTGTAGAGCAGGCTGGCCTCGAACTCATAGAGAACCGCCTGCTTCTGCCTCCTGAGTGCTGTGACTGAAGGTGTGCACCACCACCGCACGGGCAGACTGGCTATTAAGACTTGTCTTTGCTGATTCACTTCAGTTCCAAAGCTTGAAGCTTAAGTCTCCAGTTACAGTGCAGTGTGAACAGTTGAGTGTCTTGTTTGTTTAGTGTGGATATGACCAGGTGATTTCAGTTCAGTCTAGGCTTGTTTTAGTGTAACTAGAAACCAGTTTGCACTAAGAAGGTTACCTAAATCAAGAAATGAAATATTCCAGTAATTTTTTAACTTACTGTTCAGTAAACCAAGGTTTTTTTTTTTTAAATGAGAGTATTCACTACCAAGTCGTGCAGTAATATACATAATATTGAACTGATACTGAAGCAGTGTCAGGTGCTGGAGGCACAGGAATAGTGAATATGATCTGCACCCTAAGACCCTGTGTGTGGTGAACAGTATTATGGATATCCTGAACACCTACTACTTTAAAGTTGGTTTTGAATTTTTCACATCTTGTTCAAATCTCAGTAATCAGTAAGACATTTAAGTAGTAAAATAAATTATATGTACTGAATTCCTTTGGGAATTGTATGCTTTCCTGCTAACTGCTTTTGGCAGCTACTTTTACAATTGATTTAAAGGTTAAGATAGCAGGAAATTCATATTTTTAACTGAATCATTAGTGTAACCTAGCTGTGAACTTCATCCCTTCCCACAAATATATACACGAGGGAACGAGGAGGACACTACACTGTTGTACATAGAGGGGAAGGGATGGGGGGAGGATATTATATTGTTCTGTGTAAGTTTTCTGATAACATTGTACTCTAGACTCTAGTTGGTCATAGGCTTTTTAATCACCAGAAATTTGTCTTGAATCATGTGAGTAATTATTAATTATCAGCACTCTGATAGTTATTCCACAGTTGACGCTTTGCATAGCCTATTTAAGTGTGTTTTTTGGCAAGCATGTTAGCTTGTGCTTAGCTTCTCGTCTAACACGGTTCTTGTGTTTTTAAAGTGAGAAGTGTGCATTTAGACATTCGTTGTAGTATTACTAAGATTGCTTATGCCATTTCAATGAACATCTGACTACAAATAGCTCAAGTGTGCTTAAATATTTACCAGCTTTGAGTTTGATTTTTAAAATTAATCAATTAAATTATATATAATTATATATATTGAGGCAGGGTTTGGCTATGTAGTTCACCTTGGGCCCAGACTCCTGGCAAGCCTGCTTTAATGTCCTAAGTGCTGAGATGGTAGTTTTATGCTTTCATGTTGGCCTGGAACTGTGATTTATATAAATAATTTGTTGGTGTGCCAAGTAATTAAGATATAATTCATGTCCTCATATTAGGTAACTAGGTCAGATAAAACTGCCAACATAAGTTCTTTAAAAAAAATTTTATTTTGGGGTAAAGAGATGGTTTAGTGGTTAAGAGTTCTGCATGCTTTTCCAGAGGACCCAGATTCAATTTCCTGCTTCCACATGGACTTGCTACCATTTACAACTCCAGCCCTAGGGCATCTGACGCCCTCTTCTGACCCTCTTAGAACACTGCAGACATGCAGACATACAAGTAGGCAAAATACCCAAACACATTAAAAAGGTTAAACGTTTTTAAAAACATTATTTTATTCAGGCTTGGTGGCACCTGTCTTTCTGGAGGCAGAGGCAGATCTCTGTGAACCTGATCTATGTAATGAGTTCCATCCAGGGCAGCAGCCGTGGCTACATAGTGAGAATTTTTCTCAAAAAATAAAAAAAAATTACTTTACTTATAAAACCTGGTGTGTGGGGAGGTGGGGGCACTCTATACATGTAACTCAGGAACAGCTTTTGGAAGTCACTTCTTTCTGTCATGGATGTCCTGGGAATCTAACTCCGTCAGGCTTACTGGACAAGCTTCCTTACCAGATGAGCCATCCTTATGGTCCATAAAAGCTTCTTTTATGTGTGCAAGTAAAATGACCTGTTTGAGCCAGTATAAAAAGATTTTTTTTTTTGGGTTCAGGATCTCCTGAAGCCCAGGCTAGTCTCAGACTCAGTGTGTAACCCAGGGTGCCTATAAGCTTGTGTACTTTTTGGTTTTAACTCTGGGATTACAGGAACACATTACCATGCCCAGCTTTAGATTTTTTGTTGTTGTTGTTGTTGTTTTTTCTTCATTCGTTTTGGTTTTTCAAGATAGGGTGTCTCTGTGTAATCTTGGCTGTCCTGAAACTTGCTGTGTAGACCAGGCTGGTCTCAAACTCAGACCTGCCTGCTTCTGCCTCCCAAGTGCTGGGATTAGAGGTGTGCACTGCTACCTAGCAGTTAAAGG
>NW_026071639.1:0-2659 GCF_014885135.2 Alexandromys fortis
GTCTGGTCTCTCTGGGAGCAGAGCAGAGTCTGACCTCACTTCCTCTTCCGCCCAGCATCCTATCCTGTTTATTCCGCCCACCTATCTTTTAACCTATCAGGACCAGCAGTTTCTTTATTGCTCAGCCAATGAAATCAACAGATTGATATATGACACTCCCACATCAGGGTAAGTGGGAAAGGCCCATTCTTCACAGTCCCCACGTGAAGAAGAGGGAATTATGAACCAGATGTTAGCTGACTAGCTCCTGTTTACACAGCTGGCTCCCCAATGTATCAGCGGCCATGGCCTTCAAGTCTCAGGCTTAGCCAACATTACATGAAGTTCAATGGCACCAGTTACAGATTGAAACAAAGTATGTATGCCAAGGATTTGCTGCAGTGTTCGCCCCTCTCCCCATCTCTTCAAGGAAGGAACATGATCTCTTCCTTCTTGGTGAGAAATCTAGGGTCACAGAGGTCAAATGACTTGCCTAATGCTTATGGCCATACTGGCCCCAAATCATATCCCTCCAGTTTGCACCATAGGCCTTCCACTCCATCACATGCCCAGGCGGCAGAGTCAATGGAGGCTGGACACACATGCATGCTCTTGGCTAGCCAATCCCTTCTTTAGCTCCAGTAGAACTGATTCTGTTATTTCTATTCTCCTGGGAGGCCAAGCCTCTGCCTGACTGTTCTGCATGGTCACAGGTATATCTACAATAGATCACCTCTCTCTGAAAGCACCAGGGGGCCACCGGACATCTTGAGGTCAGAATTTCTTCAGAGAGACAAAAAAAAAAAAAAAAAAGGGCCTAAGTGCATCTCTGCATTCACTAACCAGAGCCTTGTGCAAAGGACAAGATGCGTATTTGTTTGTGGCTGTGCAGCTACTCACCGGAGCTACAAAGCTGACAAACACTGCAACTGAGTTCGGCCAAGGGCAGAAGCATCAGGGTGGCATTTCAACGAAGTGACACAAGGCGCTCTGACAGCCATAAAATGAAAAAGATAGACACTCCTCTACCTTTCTTAGAGTCTCTCTCTCTCTCTCTCTCTCTCTCTCTCTCTCTCTCTCTCTCTCTCTCTCTCGATGTGTGTGTGTGTGTGTGTGTGTGTGTGTGTGTGTGTGTGTGTGAAGGCTGAACCCGTCTCAGCATGTGGGTTCCATGAATCAAACCCTGGTCATCTGGTTTGACAGCGGTGCCTCCGCTCACTGAGTCATCTCACCAGTCTGCCCTCTTTTTCTTACCAAGCCCCTGCCCGGGGTCTAGTCTCTTCCTGGAAAGTTCTGTGGCTTCATGTGTCGGTCTCGGGGACCTAGCTCTGTGCTATGCATGCAGAGTTTGAGCCACCATTGCAGGCTGGAAAAGAAGTTGATCAGATCGTAGGATCCAGGGCTGGTTCTGCCACTAACAGCCATGAAGATTAAATTGTCACTGGAACAACAGTCTCAGGAATTTGATTGTCTTATCTTTTATCTGGAGACCCTTGGGGTTTCCTCTATTTGGGGCAGTGTATGTTTCCATAGGACAAACCCAGAGCCACTGCCGAACTTGAATACCAGGCCACACCATTTGGCTTCTACGCCGTTCCCTGACTGTTGTGCATTGGTGGCTGGAGTCAGTGCCTCTGACAATGTGTGCTTGGGCAATGAGACTTGTCTCATGCTTTCCCCTCCTTCTTAGACCACCAATGATGCGATGGCCACTCAGCAGAAGATGGGTATAACTCAGAGAAAAGAATTCTGGGGACTGGAGAGATGGCTCAGCAGTTAAGAGCATTGCGTGCTCTTCCAAAGGACCCAAGTTCGATTCCCAGTCAACCACATAATGGCTCACAACCATCTGTAATGAGGTCTGGCGTCCTCTTCTGGCCTACAGGCATATATGCAAACAGAATAGTGTATCCATAATGAATAAATAAATATTTATAAAAAAAAGAATTCTGATTCCGTTGACTACACCCCCTCTGTGTTCCTGAGCAAAGGTGGGTGGGTGATGATGATGATGATGATGATGATGATGATGCATTTGTCATGGCTAACACCTACCAGCTATAGTTATGAGCATCCTACTCATGAGAAACGTAAGGTAGAGAGAGGTAAGAGAGCTGGTCAGGACCACAAGACGATGGAACAAATGCTGAGATTTACAACAAATGAGTTCATCTCCAGAGTCCCTGCTTCTAGGGCAGAAGTTCTCACACACAGTAGGTAGCGGGTGGGGTAAGAGTGACAGTTGGGCTTGTTCATCAAATGCATTTATGTATGAAAGAAAAATAAAATAAAAATAATAAAAATAGAAATCTCAAATCTCTTGTTCTCTCTTATATACTGTTTGGAATATTGAGAACTCCAAAGAAAATTTTTTATTTTGCAATTGGTTTAATTTGTTCAAAACTAAAAGAACCCAGTAAATAATATAAATGTTTTACTGAAAAAGAACTATGTTCTAGAGAGATACACAGTAGTGAAGAGTGTCATCATTCTATCTTGCTGCTAATGTACTATTTAAGATTATGATTTAAGATCAGGGCCTAGCCGGGTGGTGGTGGCGCACGCCTTTAATCCCAGCACTCGGGAGGCAGAGGCAGGCGGATCTCCGTGAGTTCGAGACCAGCCTGGTCTACAAGAGCTAGTTCCAGGACAGGCTCCAAAACCACAGAGAAACCCTGTC
>NW_026071640.1:0-2652 GCF_014885135.2 Alexandromys fortis
GAGCCCCAGGGTTACCGAAACCCCACCCCGAGGAAGGCCCTGCTAGGAAGCTGACAGAAGTCAATGAAAAGAGAAGTATTGAACAAAGTGCGGGCAAATCAAACGTGGAGAAATTTAAAAAGGTCTCTTCACCCCGGACTGTAAGATTGGTTCAACTTAGGAAAATCAATTAATTCAGTAGACTGTATTAATGTAATAAGACACAAAAGACTTACTGCCGCTCTCCTAGAACAGAAAAACATGATAAGATGTAACCAATTTATATGAAAAGAAACATTAAAAATAAGAAATGACGCCGTGGCCTAACTAATCTTCATTTCTAAGACCAGAAATCTGACGAGACTGTCCTCACCGTGGCTGCTCACTGATTTCCTGAACTTGTAGCAAGGGCACCTTGGTGAGAAAACAAAAAGAGACAACTGAGATTAGAAAGTAAGGAAAGGAAAACATCTATTCTCAGATAGCATGGTCTTACACACGCATAATGTAAAAGCACACGTGTGTACATACATGCACGCATGCACACACACGAACTAAGAGTGAGTCGTCGGGCCTTACAGGATCTATGACCAGTGACAGAAGTCACGTTCCTGGAACCAGCACTGGCCAATCACAATTCAATTTGAGAAAGCACTGCATTTTCCAATGGCATCAGATAAAGAAAACCACTTAGAGATATGTTTCATGAAAAAAGTGCAATCTTCGCACACTTAAAACAACAAAATACTGCTGAAGAAATTAGTAAGTCTTAAATTAAAAATGTCATTCTTTATTCATAAACCACATGGATTCCTGTTACAGAGCAAGCAATGGCCTCTGAATTGATCCACAGAATAAATGCAATCTCTCTTAGGGTTATAGTGGGATTTTTTTTAAATAGAAATTGATGATCTGACCTTAAGATTGATACATAAGTGTTACTCGACCAGGCTAGACAAGGTAGTTAGCAAAAGAAAAGGGGAAAAAAGGGACAACGTATCACAATTCCGAAACTGCTGCAAAGCAAGTCTTGACAGTGTGGCACCAGCCTCAGACTGATCCACAAACTCATGGAGGACAGGGAGAGTCTAGAATAACCCTTTAGTTACGGTCAGTCAGCTCTTGCCAAAAGGCTTCAGACAATGGGAGAAGAAGCATCTTTGCAGCAAGCAGTGCTGGGAAAGCAGAAGATGCCTGTGTGCAGGAATGCAGCCTCACACTGCACACAAATGTGGCTGAAAACAGATCATGGGACTAAGAAGGGTTAAAGCCACAAGGCAGTAAAATGCAGGAGAGTAGGTCTGGGCAACCTGGGAGTAGGCGAATAGTATGTATCCGACACCAGCAGTAGTGACAGATGTGAACACAGACGCGTCTAACTGCATCATAACCTGTCACTCTTGTGTCTCCTGTGAGGCACTGTCAAGACCACAAAACACAAACATTGGTCAGGATAAAGTGCTCGTATAACCCAACAGTAAAAAACCGACCCTTACGATGGCTGGCGAACCTGGGCAAACCTGTGTTTATGGACAAAATAAAAAGAAGCACAGAAAAGTACTCAGAGTCTTAGTAACTAAGGAGATGCTAATAAAAAGCATGAGAAACTCTAAATGTCTGCAGCAGCCTAAAGATGGAGAAATTAATCAGAGTACAGCATGCGTTATAGAGATGAAGAGGTCTGAACCCCAGCACTGGTGGGATCACATCCACTTCAGAAATCAGTCTGTCCACTCTGCAACATGTTAAACGTAGAGTCATCACAGGACTCAGAGTGTCCTCTCCTGGGGAGACAGGGGACAGAACGGAAAGTGAATGTCCACAACAGAAACGCGTATGCTAACATGCACAGCAGCACGCATTATTCACGATAGTAAAACAGATCAACGCCAAAAGCCGAAACTGTGGCGGCAGTGTCAGTGCCCACCCACTAAAAAAGAGGAAAAGCTACCCACGAAATTGCGCGTCACTGACTTGAAAGAGAACGGACATTGATTCCAGCCACAAAGTGAGTGAAACATGGAAACACTGTGAAAATAGCGTGAGAATCTAAAGACACAGAAGCAAATGGGAGGATGCCAGCAGCAGCAGCAGCAGCAGCGAAGTCAGGGTAAGAACACAAAATAGGAACCTGGAGGTAGGAGCTCAAGATGATGGGCCACATAGTGTGCTGTTTACTGGCTTGCTCATTGTCCACTCAGCCTGCATTCTTATACAACTCAAGACCACCTGCGCATGTCTGGCTACGCCCACAGCGGGCTGGACCTTTCGCTATTAACCAAGAATCAAGAAAAGATCAAGAAGGCTCGCCTATAGGCCAATCTCATGGGGACATTTTCTCAAATGACTCTAGCTGGTCTCAGGCTGTTTAAAAAATAAATAAATAAATAAATAAATCTAACCAATGTGCAAGCTTTCTCCTTTCTTTTCTCACGGCACATCTCACTTTCCATCGTGGAAACCTTAAAGCCATCATTTGGTGAGATCCAGTTTCTCTGCTCTGTTCTCAGTACCATCCTCCATCACTGATGGTTACAAGTCCATATCATCCTAATCGTGGACTAAATGAGGACTTTCGTGTTGCTTCCTCGAGGGCTTACCTCATCTCTTCAAACCTACTCTTTGCCGTCTCACAGTTTAACCCCGTGGGGGATAGGATAGGTGATACCCATC
>NW_026071641.1:0-2647 GCF_014885135.2 Alexandromys fortis
ATTTTGATTTTTCGAGACAGGGTTCTCTGTAGCTTTGGTGCCTGTCCAGGAACTAGCTCTTATAGACCAGGCTGGCCTCGAACTCCCAGAGATCCACCTGCCTCTGCCTCCCAAGTGCTGGGATTAAAGGCATGCGCCACCACCGCCAGGCTCAAAATAATCTTAAATTTAAAATCCAACTAAGTATCTCAAGATGATTCCATAAAAATATTAACAATCAATATGGTATCATAGGAGAGTTTACAGGATGGCCACTATTATAGGATCATGAATACCTCAAGGAGTGCCTTCCCTTTACCTCTTTTCCTCATTCTGAGCTAATTCCTGGGGCATTCAGTGCCCTTCATGGGGCACTGGCACTGTTTTAATTTTGATTTTTTTCTTTTATTAGAAAAGTATTCTATCGCAACATGACAACATGAAACAAAGTTGTCCATAGGCTTTGAAATTTCCTGGAGGCTGCTTTACTTATCAAAAAGGAAAATGCAATCTCATAGCACTCAATGCCTTCTCATAGATAACTTTCACTATTCATCTTCCTTCTTTCAAGTGTACCTGATTTATTTTGTAGGGATTTTTCTCACCCCAACCTCTACTCAACTACTTCCTCCCCATGTGCAACTTTCTATAACATGTCTGCTTGATTTTTCACATAGGAAAATGATATATTACTCTTTTTATTTTCACTTTCCGTATGCTTAAGTGAGTTACTTACCAAGTAAACAAAAGGTTAATTTACTTTTTCTTCTAAATTCAGCATTGGTCTAACTTAAGTAAGTGACTAATGGTCAAAAAAAAAAAAATCAAAAGAACAGAGTTGGAGAAGTTGCTCAGTGGTTAAGAGTGTAGCGTTTTCTGTAGAGGACCCAAGTTAGGCTCCCAGAACCCACAATGTGCAACTTGCAAATGCCTACAAACCCAGCTCCAGAAACATCCAGTGCCCTTTTCTGGCCTCTGCAAGCACCTGTACACACACACACACACACACACACACACACACTGTGCACGTGCACGCACGCACACACACAGACACCCCTGCACACATACACAATAGATGAAAGAAAAAGAAAGAGAGAGGGGGGAGAGACAGACAGATATAAAGAAAGAAGAAAAAAAAGGAAGAAAAAAAGGGAGGGAGGAATAGAAAGAAAGAAAGGAAGGAAGGAAGGAAGGAAGGAAGGAAGGAAGGAAGGAAGGAAGGAAGGAAGGAAAGAAAAGCAAAAATGAAAATCGTTAACAAAATAATTAAAACTACACAAAAATTTACAGTTTTTATTTTTCCTTTCCCTGAGTTAATCATCTCTTCCTTGATTGAGTTCAATGGGTAGATTTTTGTGTGAGCCAATTTGAAATCTTTGAAAAGGGTGTTATAGAAACTACACTAAACTGGAAATTCCTGAATACATAGAAATGTATGCATATATAAGTATGCCTTTCAAGTTTTCCCTGTTGCTTCATACACCCCACATGGAGCTTGCTCTGATGTGTGCATGTCAAAGAAGAAATAACCAGGTTGCTTCAGAATGTTACACCTTTGCTAAGATATTAATGATATTGAAAACTGCTTCTGAGTTATTTAGAAGTTGCTGTGTTCACTCAAAAAAAAGTGTTTTTCCTCCAGCAACTTTTTTTTTGTAGAAACAACATTATTATTCATCTGCAAACTCTCTTAATGCCAGGAATTGTCCAAGTACCGAAGCCACCTCACATGCCCCAGAAAGTTCACTGTATAAATAGCTAAAGAAAATCACACTGTAGTTACTGTGTGTATGTGGCCCTGTTTAATCCTTAATTTTGCTGGAAACATTTATTATCAGCTTCTAATCTGTTTTATTGTCAGGACAGGGAAAAGCAGTCTACCTTCTCCATAAACGTATGATGGTTTGAGGAAGAATTTTTCAAACCTAATGTTAAATGATTCACTTCCCATAGGTATAACCTTAAAAGTCAGCAGAGACAATCAATGCATGCAATAAAAGTGAAAAAAAAAGGACTATGTGATGGAGTAATATCAGTGCTTGCTGCTTTCCATAAAGCTGACTGGTCAGAGATCCCCAGGGATTATCTTGTCTCTGTCATGACTGCTCTGAGATTATGAGCATATTTCAACATGCTCAGCCTTTTATTGAGGGCTCTGGGGATTGAACTCATATCCTTACAGGGCAGATGATGACTTTACTGACTGAGTCCTCCGAATGACCTTTAAAAAAGACCTTAGTAAATTCTATAACACAATGTGAGATGGTGAGAATAATAGAACCAGAGTAAGTGTGTTAACAGATCTGTCTTCTTTCTATTATAGAATTACCTGGAACTTTCAAATTTCAAAAGTCTTCTCTAAGAAAAACATAAAAAGGAAACAATAAAGTTCAGAAAACTGCTGAGATAGTCCAGTCCATGGTTAAGAGTGTTCACTGCTCCTCCAGAAAACCCAACTTTGGTTCCCAGCACCCAATCCAGAAGCTTACAATCACCTTTTACCTCCAGCTCCAGGGGAATACTGCCCTCCTTCAGTCTCTGAGGGCACTGAACTAATGGTACACACATACACACACAGACAATAAAACTTTCCTTACAAACCATTTTATCACTTGCAAAAATTATATGTATAATCTTCAGAAAAGTTGAGAACAATTTTGAGAATCTG
>NW_026071642.1:0-2649 GCF_014885135.2 Alexandromys fortis
AGAAAAAAGCAAGAAAGAAAAAAAGAGAAAGAAAGAAAGATGCAAGTTTTGTCGCCTCTCAGGTGCAGGACTCGAGGCTGATGTCATCCCTAGATCTCTCAATGTGCAGCTTTAATTGCGGCTCTCTGCAGAAGGAGAGAGCTTCCATCCTTGCTTTCATCACCATGGCAAGGCGGCACGGGCGCGCCACTCCAGTCTTGCAGACTGTGCAGAAGCATCCTCACAGGCAAGAAGGCGAAGCCGTGCTTGCTGGAGTGATAATGACCACTTGGCGGGATAGTCCTTGGAAGCTCTGTAATGCGTGGCTGAGAAAACTCATTATTACTGGCTGTTTGTGTAGCTGTAAATATTTAACCAGGAATGCTACCTGCTTTGTGGAAAGGCTTGCTAATTATACCTGCTTCTCTCTATAATTACATATTGTTGTAAAATGCTATGATAATGACACAACGGGTGTCTTTCTCGGGAGGGGTAAATTTATACCGACTACGGCCCCTGAATTTCCATAAGCAATTAGTCCGCACGTTGATATCCCCGTGTTTTCCTGTGATTTTATTGAAAGGAGAGATAATGAATTAAATCCAATTACAGCAAGAAGACATCTAGTAAGTTGATGCGTATTTTCGTAAACAAAACAAGGAGGGAAAGAAGGCTCCTGCTTCGCCGCAGTGGAAGTGGTTGGGTAAATCAGAGTGATCAGGCTGCAGGCGGGGACCCTGGAAAGCAGCTCCTGATGGAGACTGGCGTTCTCAGGACAAGGTGTGTCTGTGAGCTGCATATGTCCTGGGTAATAAACGTGGAGAGGGCCTGTGTCTTGCAGCCTAATGGCAGGTAGAACAGCATCCCTACAAGAAAATTCATTTCTGCCTCTACTATAGCAAACCCAAGGCAACCCACCTATCATTCCCAGGGTCTTTTGAGGAAGGTTGGAGGTAGAACCTGGAACTCTGGGAAGAGGAGACAACAGCCCGAATTTACGACTATGGAGTAGAAGTATTCCTCCTCCTTGGGAATCTGCTGAGGTTTTTTTGGCAGGGGGTGGGGGGGTTAGCATCTGCAGCATCTCTCCAGGCTGTGTCTGCTTCACCCCAAGGCTTAGGCATCTGCTTTAATCAGGAGGCTGTTTATTCAAAAGACACAGAGCCAAAATGCTTGAGAAGCCAAACAAAAACCAAGCAGAACACTCTTGGACGGCAGGCACGCTCTTTCCCACCGGCTCCCCGCACCTTTACTGTCCTCTCATGTTTGCTTCCTCAAATTTTTCTCTCCAGCCCCTCCCCCTCTGTATAAATGCAAACATCTTGAAATGTCAAGTGCGAGGATGTGACCCTTCCTTTAGCCGCACAGGGGATGATCAGGCCCTGATGTCCTTTTCATTTCAGACACACACGAAATACCCAGGGTACAGACTTTCCGGAACAGTTTGGGCCTGGTGACGAATCTGCGTTTGGGTTCCCTGACTATTCCTCCTAACACCTCGGTAAACAGGAGGATGTGTCGACATTTACTGCATCAAAGAATAAGAGGAGCTGGCCTGGCCTGGGAGGGCTGGCTGAGGACCCGGGGACTGATAGGTTGTCCTGCTGGGCTCTGACAAGGGACTGCATTCACTTCGATTTCCTCTCAGGGGCCAGACTGGAGTGTGGCTGCCAAACAGCCGACTGTCGATACAGTAAAAATGCTAACCCTCTCCATCTAATGCATTCCAAGGGAGAGCTCTTTACATAAATGCCTGTTCCATTGCTTCATTTTCAGAAAAGGCAATCAAATAAGATTGAACCGTACGGGCTGCTGTACAGTGCATTTGTGTTGTGTGTTTCAGAAAGCACAGTGATTAATTTTGAGACACAGCATTTTGTGTTGTCTTTGACTATTTTCTTCCTGGCCATTTTTTAAGAGCTCTGAAAATCAATGATATGCTTCGCCGCCATCCATCTTTATATAGTAATAAATTAAGTGGGAGGTATTGATATTTTTTGACTGAGCTTTTAAAATTTACATACTAATGACAAGTATACCCTGGCGACTCCAGATTCCTGCTGCGCTGTGCTGTTCCTGGGGTGGGGAGAGTCTGGCCTGTTTGCTATGAGATTCCCAAGTAGCTGGGACCCTGGGTCAGAGGGCACAGAATCTCGGCTCCAGATTTGTCCCTCTGCCATCCACATAGCAACCTTTCATTCAGGGCTGGATGACAGGACAAGGTGGTCTCGGGGAAGGACCAGAGCACTGCGCAGAGGAAGGCCTGGTAGGGGTGGCATTCATCAGAGGGTATACACTGGCCCAAGGTTTAATATTGGTGGAGACTGGCCACAAGGAGTTTCCCTTGGCCTCCTTTCACACAACTGTATGCGTTTGGGGGAAGGCACAAAAGTATCCCGTGCCCTTTCCATTCCTCAAAGGAAAATGAATCAGGCTTTGATATTGAGAGGCACGGTGAAGCTGAACTTCTGGTGATTTCTAAGTTTGAGGAGTATAGACAGCATCTCTACCTCCTGCTCTCTCTTCCCTCCAGAAAGGGTAGGTGTCCTAACATTCGGGAGTCTTAAACAATGGTGCCCATGGAGGTTAAGACCACCAGGGATGGAACTGTCTGAACTTCATCCCTTCGGGCAATGTGAATGAAGCTGCTATTGCCACTGTGTGTGTGTG
>NW_026071643.1:0-2612 GCF_014885135.2 Alexandromys fortis
TTTTTTTCTTAGAACTTCATGTAGAGAAAAGGAAAAGACTGTGAAAAGTGGGAAGACAATGGCTTTGTTGGATCTGAAATGGGATTATTAAAAGGTATGGTTTTTTAAGCATGAACAGGGGGAGAAGCTGGGACATGGGGAGAAGCTGGAAGAGGGAAAGAATCTGGGACAGAGGAGTATCTGGGACCAGGGGAGTAGCTGGAACAGAGGGAGAAGCTGGGACAGGGGGAGTATCTGGGACAGGGGGAGTGTGTGTGTGTGTGGCTTTGAGAACGCAACCCCATGATAAATAGGAAGAGAAGCCCAGGCTTTAAAAAAGGGAAATGTGACAGTCGTTGACTCAAGATTGCATACACAGCAAGAAAGACGGCTTATTTCACAGACCAACATGCCCCCACGTAACTGTGAATGTCTGAAGATAGAGTAGGACCAGGAATCTTTGCACAGTTTGGCCCCTGACTGGTGGGTTCACATTCATTAGCTTCTGAGGCTGGCTTGGGAGGCTTGTTAGACCTCTGTCTTCCATCTATTTGTTTTGGGTCATTATCTTCTAATGTTCAGGGAAAAAAAAAAAAAGGAGAAATCAGTAGAAGAGTGAGCCCAAGAAGAGAATATCGGCTTAATGCTGGACTTGGAAACCAGAGCTGCCATTACTTTACATCTAATTACGCACGGATCTTTAAATAAAATAAACTCAGAAATAAAAACCCAGTGAGACAAGTCCAAGGTGGAATTGCTGTTGATACAGAGTCACTTGGCGGTGGATGGTCTGAAATTCACATTCACAGGACATTCCCAGCAAGCCGTCAGGGGGTCCTGGTGGGCACACTGTCCTTAGAAGTGAGAGGTCATCCATCCCATGTCTGAAGTTGAGAGAGGAGGCACTGGTGGGAGGAGACACTGCGCTTAAAGCATGCGACTCCGAAAAAAGGCCACAGCTCATTTCACCTAAGGTTTTGAGAAACACATCCCTGCCCTAGCTTCTCCCCCTGTCCCAGTTTCTCCCCATCCCAGCTTCTCCCCCTGTCCCAGCTTCTCTCCTGTCCCATCCCTCCTGTCCCAGCTTTTCCCCCTGTTCCAGCTACTCCCCCGCCCCAGCTACATCCCTGTCCCAGCTACTCCGACTGTCCCAGCTTCTCCCCCGTCCTAGCTACTCCCCCGTCTCAGCTACTCCCCTGTTTTAGCTTCTTCTCTGTCCCAGATTCCCTCCTGTCCCAGCTACTCCCCCTATCCCAGCTACTTTCCCAGGAACTGCAGACTGTGCAGGCAGAAGTCCTTATGCCCAGGCTGCTGTGGAGCAAACACACTGGATTTTTGGAGGGTTGCTGTTGCTGTTTATTTTTTTCAAAGTTGGAGGACTGCCTTTAGTTGACCAGATTTCAAAATATGTTTAATAACTTACGTAGCTGTCCTGGGTAGCTTTAATTGTCAGCTGGACACAGACTAAAGTCATCTGAGAAAAGCCTCGTGGGAAGAATGTCTTAGAACAGAAGGTTTTGTGGACATGTCTGCAGGGGGCAACCTTGATGATTTGATGCAGGAGACCCTAACCCACAGTAAAGGGCACCGTCCCTATGTAGATGGAGGCCACTCGTTTGTTTCTCAGTCACCCAGACCCGAAATCACACAGAGACTATATTAACTAAAACACAGCTCAGCCTATTAGCTCAGGCTTCTTATTAACTGACTCTTACATCTTAAATTAATCCGTTTCTATTCATTTGGGTATCGCCATGAGGTTGTGGCCTACTGGTAAGGTTCTGACTGGCAGCTGGTGTCTTTCTCCTTCAGCAGCTACATGGCATCTCCTGGACTCCCTGGACTCCCCTACTTTCTCTCTATATGTCTGTTGGGATTTCCCTCCTGGCTTTATTCTGCCCTACCCAAGGACCCAAATCAGCTTCTTCTTTTTTGTTTTGTTCTGTTTTTTTGAGACAAGTTTTCTCTGTAGTTTTGGTGCCTGTCCCAGAACCACAGCAGCTTTTTTATCGAGATGACAGCACATAGGGATGAAGGTTTTATGTGGGCACCAGCTTGACATCTCCTCATTCAATAAGTTGCACAGGTGCCTTCAACAATGAGAACTTGCTGTTGGTGAGTGGAGAGCAACCCGTAGTCTTAGTAACAGCCTGGTTTCTTTGGGGGTTCATCTTCATACATACACACACATACACTCACACACACACTCACACAACACACCACACACGCTCACACACACACACCCTCCACACACACATATATAGAATATATATTCTAATACAATAGAAGCATATATATGTATATGTATTAGGGATTCCATACTACCCCTCAAATGGCCTTTACCCCATATTTTTCTTTTTTAAGATTTATTTTTATGGATATGACTGTCTACGTGTGTGAATGTTGTCAACATATGTCCAGTGTCCAGAGAGGCCAGAAGAGAGATTTGAATCCCTTAGTACTAAAGTTACAGACAGGTGTGAGCAGTCACGTGGGCACTGGGACTTGAACCCAGGTCCTCTGTAGGAGCAGTCAGTATTCTTAGCAGCTGAGTCATCTCCCCAGGCCCTCGCCCCATAATTTTCAAATAAAATTTCTTTCTCTTTTTTTTTCTTAGAACTTCATGTAGAGAA
>NW_026071644.1:0-2652 GCF_014885135.2 Alexandromys fortis
AGTTCGAGACCAGCCTGGTCTACAAGAGCTAGTTCCAGGACAGGCTCCAAAACCACAGAGAAACCCTGTCTCGAAAAACCAAAAAAAAAAAAAGTTTTAAGATTTATTTTTTTATCATGTATACAGTGTTCTGTTTGCAAGTGTGCCTGCACCCTAGAAGAGGGCGCCAGATCTCATTACAGATGATGGTTGCTGTAATATGCTGGCCTGGTCTGTCACCTAGGTACCCTGTCACTTTAAGAGACAATCCCCACCCACTCCCAACCTCCTCCTTCCACCAAGGCAAGTGAATCTCCCACCTCCTCTCCAGCCTCTGTCTGTCCCTCTTCTAAAGAGGTAACTACTACCTCTCCTTCTCCCCTCACCCCCCCATCTGCCTTTCTTCTGGAGAGACAGCTTCTGCCTCTCTTCTTCTTCCCCCTCTTCCCCTCCCCCTTTTCCCTTTCCTTTCTCCCTCCATAGCCCTCTAAAATAAGTTCTATATTCCAGCTCTCTCTGTATTGTGTATCTATGTATCTCTCTCTATCCTGCGGAGGCCTCAGGCCACCCACCAGGGGACCCACTGAGACCTCAGGTTACCTGCCGCTGCCTCTCATGGGACTGGGTTACCCAGTGTTATGAATGATAACATTGGTGCCGTGGACTCAGCAGGCTACCCTTGCAGCTGAGGACTGATAGGAATCCTATAACTCTTCTAACTCTTATGGTCACTTTTCCAACTTAAAATCACTGGAATTCTGCACCCAAGGTAAATGGTAGGTTCCTCCCACACATCTGGCCATGCCTCCTTGAGTATGCAATCATAAAATGTAAAACTGGCCCAGTACTAGTCAACCACTTGCCCGTTGAGCTTAAAGTCCCTTGCTTGGGCCTCCAACTCCACATGATGACATAGGGGTTCAGTTTGTGCCTACCTGTTCTCACGGCCCCTGGACTTTGAGTGATAACCAAAGTTCAGGTTGAGCCACAGTCCATGCTGAAGTTCTGGGATGCTGGAGTTGTCTCTGAATCTTCTTGCCTTACTCATGGAGACTGCGGCCAACTCCCCCACGCCCTCAGATATCAAGCTACATAGCTGCCTATTATCAGCTTACTTTCTGCCAGTGATTATTAGTTGGAAATGCAGCCTCCTTTTCTACGTTTTTCTGTCTGCTCTTTGATCCAGGCACGTAATCACACCCATCAAACCCAAACTGTTGCGCTGCTGCCATGCCCTGCTCCATCTCCCTGACTCGGGCCCAGCTCCCGGCTTGGTGGTTTAACAGGCAGCCCGTCCCACTGCCCCCAGCCCACACAGTGGTGGAATCTGTCTCTCTTCTCTTCATGGAGCCCTGTTTCTGCCACTGCTGCACTGTGGGCGAAAATCCTAAACCTGGACATTCTACCAGCCCAATTCCCAACTTTCCATCAGCCTGCCGGGACAATTGGTAAGATCACCTCTGCCCTAGCACTGCAGCCACAAGCGGTGCTTTTGGATCTACCTTTTCGGGATACTGTTCCCTTTCGGCCGAGTGCCTCTCGGCGACTGCCTTTCTCAGGTTCTCCCCTAACACTGTGCTCACTGAGTGGTACTGAAAGACCTGCATAAATCCAGACCCCCCCTAGCAGGAAAAAAATAGAGCCAAAAATCTAAGCAGGGAAAAAAAGAATCAGAAATCTAGGATTAGCCGGTTCAGTGACTGTGTTTCAGGAAGTAGCTGAATATAAAGTTAGATTATAATCTTGAGAAACAGGGAGTTTCCTCCTTGTGATTATCATTGGTATTTTTGGAATACTCTGTTTCAGGAACTAGCTGATTATAATCTTGAGAAACAGGGAGTTGTCCCCTTGTGACCATCACTGGTATTTTTGGAATTTTCTATGATGCCCTCCCTACCTCTTTGGGTTACTGGGCTGTGGTTTCTTCCCTTCTTCTCCCAGTTACTCAGGGTCGAACTCTTCCCCTGCATGGGTTATGAGTCTAGGTGTTATGGTTTTCTGTCTCTTTAAGAGACAAACCACGCCCACTCCCTCCCCCATCCGCTGAGGCAGGCTGATCTTCAGCTTCAGGCCTGAGCTCTCTCTCTCTTTCCCATCTTCCTCTCGGAGAGGCAGCTTCGCTTCTGCCTCTCTCCCCACTTCTCTGCTTCCCCCTTCTCTGTCTCTTTCTCCTTCTCTCTCTCTCTCTCTTTCTCTCTCTGTCCCCCCCCCTTCACCCTTCCTCCTCCATAACCTACTGAATAAATATTCAACCTCACTCTGCATGGAGTGCCTATCCATGCCTCTGTCTCCTGCACTCCAGCCACGTGTCTCCCTGCCTGGGACCAGCCACTGCTCGGGACCGGCAGCCATTTCTGCCTGGGACTGGCTGCTCCCAGGGCCCCGCTGCCTCCCACCACATGGCCTGCCACCACCACTCAGGCCACCACTCTGAGACTGGCAGCCATCTCTGCCTGGGACTGGCTGCTCCCAGGGTCTGCTGCCTGCCGCCACATGGCCTGCTACCACCATTTGGGACCTACAGCATTTCTGCTGCCAACTGCCACCAGAGACCTTCAGCATTTTAAAAAATATATAAAGCTCAGCCCCAGTGCACTGGCTCCCATCTTGTCAATTAAACCTCGTGTGATTGCAGCAAGGACAGTATCTCGTGAGTTACTGGGGGGGGGGGGG
>NW_026071645.1:0-2655 GCF_014885135.2 Alexandromys fortis
TTGTGAGCCACCATGTGGTTGCTGGGAATTGAACTCAGGACCTTTGGAAGAGCAGGCAATGCTCTTAACCACTGAGCCATCTCTCCAGCTCCCTAAAGTCATTTTTGAAAGATCCCTCTGTAAACACGTGACCAGGTTACACACAACGGGAATGCCTTGTCTTCCTCTGTGGTGAACTTTCTTTCATTTTACTCACTGGCTCTCTAGTAAGGGACACCTGGACAGTCTCCACCTCCTGTCCCCACAATGAATTCTGGTCTTCTTTTCTTATCAGGAAATTTTAAGAGCTGACGCCTATTATTTGGGTATATTTATTGGGTACACAATAATTGTTTGATGTGTACATAGAAATATGAAATACTCATATGCTAATAATTGGCTTTGAATTTTTCAAGAAGATTTCATTTATGTGTCTGAGTGTTCTGTCTGCAGGTTTGGATGTGTATCACAGGTGTGCCTGATGATCACAGAGGCCAAAAGAGGCATCAGATCCCCTGGAACTGGATGGTTGTGAGCTGCCATGCTGGTGTTGGGAAGCAAACCCATGTTGTCTGCAAGAGCAGCAGGTGCTCTTGCTGAGCCCTCTCTCTAGCCCACTAATTAGAGTTTCTATTTCCTCAAATATTATTTCTGTGTGTTTGTGTACTTGAGTTGATTCTTATCTATTTACTTAGAAGTATGTCATAAACTGCTGTAGATGAATATCACTCAGCTGCGTTGTAAACGCTAGAACTATTTCCCCCATCTAGCCATATCTTGGCACTCACTGTTTAACCTTTCCTGTTTCTTCTCTCCTTTCTTCTGCCCTCCAGGACCCCAATGATGACTATTTTCATCTCTCCTGTGGATATTTTTGCTGTTTTCAAGCCTTCTTGACTGAGGGATAATGTGCATTGGATATATTCTGTGCTTGGTTTATTTCACTTAACATGATTTGAACTATGTGTTTCAAATTATGGGACTCAATTATTTTTATTTTTGAATAAATAAAATATGAATAAATTAAAAATGAGGAGAAATAATTTTTATTTAAGTATTTCACCTGTGATTCCTTTGCTGTCCATCATGGTCTCTGAAGTAAAGATTTTCTAAGATAACCCTTTCTTAAGGAGTTGATGCTTGATCCAGTTGTTCAATCAGTCCATAGTTATTTTATCTCTGTATAAGTTAAGGACAGACATACTCATAACAACTTCAAGGTTCTCCAAAGGAGACCTTTGGCATCCAGTGTCTTCAAGCAGTTTCCTCTGACAACAACTTTAAGAATGATCCGTCTCCTACTTGCTGACATTCCATACATCTCCTTAGAATGAGTTCAGATCACTCTCACCCCCATTATATACAGAACACTACAGATCTGTGTATTGGATGCGTCAATGCCACATTGAAAGAAGCATCTGTTCACATAAGACCGGTATCTTTTTGTTTGTTTGTTTGTTTGTTTGTTGTTTTTTCAAGATGGGGTTTCTCTGTGTAGCTTTGGAGCCTGTCCTGGTACTAGCTCTTGTAGATCAGGCTGGCCTGGAACTCACAGAGAAAGACTGGTATCTTTAACTCCCAACCTCATGTTCTAGACAAGCTCCATCATCAGCACCACCATCACTCTGGTCTGTCGTGTGTGCCATATTCCTTCTTATGTATCAAAACATACTGAAGAGTTAGTTCTGGGTTGTAGTAGAGGGTTTGTTTTTACATCTGTCTCCCATACCTTTTTCTACTTATGTGTGTCTTTGTTCATTCTTTTTTGTTTGTTTGTTTGATTTTTTATTTTGTTTTTTTGAGACAGGGTTTCTCTGTAGCTTTGGAGAGTCTGTCCTGGAACTAGCTCTTGTAGACCTTGCTGACCTCAAACTCACAGAGATCTGCCTGCCTCTGCCTCCCAGTGTTGGGATTAAAGGTGTGCTGGCTTAAAAACTGCCTGGCTTTGTTCATTCTTTTTATATACACAGCTAAGTGCTATCTTTTTTTGATTTGGTTATTCATTGGTTCCATATCTTGGTTATCATGAATAGTGCTGCAATTAGAACACACGTATAAATATCCCCCTGGTAGAGCATGGACCTG
The DNA here is from genome assembly GCF_014885135.2 of Alexandromys fortis. Taxonomy (NCBI): domain Eukaryota; kingdom Metazoa; phylum Chordata; class Mammalia; order Rodentia; family Cricetidae; genus Alexandromys; species Alexandromys fortis. Next base: position 2,065 of record NW_026071645.1, read on the forward strand.
TAACTCTGTGTGCTCCAGTGATGGCGCCTGACTTGCGTTGCCTTTTGTGTCATTTCATGTTGCTGGATTTGTCAATTGCTAATCCTGAGGATTTTGTGGCTGTATCAGTGAGGGCCACTGATCTGCTGTTTTCTTATGCAGTTCTTGGACAGCTTTGGTACCCCAGCACGAGTCTCATAGTAAATGGTTGCCATACTCCCCTCTGTTATTTTCTGAAGGAATTTTTAAAGACTTTGTGTTATTTCTTCATTAAACATTTGACAGAACTCACGAGTGAGGCCATCTGGAGTTCTTGTGGTGAGATCCTTTAAATTACCAATTCAACTTTCCTTTTGGACTAGTAAAGGCTGATTTGGATTTTCTATTTCTTTCTAAGTTTTTGGCAATTTGAGTCTTTCTAAGAATCTACTCATTTTATCCAAATCCTTTGCAAAAATTTTTCAAAATGCTATCTCATAACCAACCAAACCTGGTGATCAATATCTTATAATCTGCGCTATGCAAGAAACTGAGGCAGGAGGATTACAAGGTCAGGGTTTGACTGGGCTTCAGAGTTCAGGGTTAGCCTGAATAACTGGTGAGATTCTTTCT
>NW_026071646.1:0-2603 GCF_014885135.2 Alexandromys fortis
TATCTGTTGTAGCATGATTAATAAAAACACAGAGACAGATATTGGGGTTCAACCTGAAGGTCAGAAAAACAAAACAGCCAGTCACTGGCTCTTACCACTACCTCTGTCCAAAATATTGACATTGCCTCCAGAAATCCTCAAAATGAGACTGTCTGAGAGCTGTCTCCTCCCATTTTATATTCCTCTTCAGGGCTGGGATTAAAGGTGTGCACCACTACTTGCACTACTGTGTGGCAAACTACTGTGGCTCCTGGGATTAAAGGTGTGTGTCACCACTGCCTGGTCTGTGAGACTGAGCAGGGCAGCTGTTTTACTCTAGGATCTTCAGACAAGCTTTATTATTAAAATACAAATGAAAATCACTACAATCTATTATATATTATGCTTATATATAATACACACATATATTTAAACACACACACACATAATGTTTTCAGAACTGGGAGTCAAACCTATGCTAGGCAAGTACCTTACCAATGCGCCATATTCCAACCTCGTCCTGTGAATCCCATTCAGCTTCCACTTGGAGATAATGAAATCATTCTGATTCCAGAAACTTCTTGGAACACTGTGGCAAGCATAAAGAGCCCACACAAAGTGCTGAGGGAATACAAAAGTCAAATTAGAAGTTGGACCTTAGGAAAGTTTGAGCGAGTCAACAGAGCTGCTACTGAAAGCAATACACACAGAAGGACTTCCCGAATCATGCTTGTTCTGATCTCATGGTCGCCAGGTAATCTTTGAACACCATTTGCCTTACTACGTAGAAAGCATTGACTTACGTAATTAATTGAGAAACATTAATCTTTGGGGCATTAACATCGGTCATGCTGGCTGTCAGTCTTGTCTCAGCTACTTCGTTTAGCCTTATCACCGCTCTGGAGCACTAGCAGAATTGGCTTCTTGATGTAGATGTTTCTGCTGTGAACTAGACCTTGGCTTTGAACCTGGTGATCCTAAGGTAAATTCTGTGTGCTGACACGCATCGGCTAGAGCCAGCCGATTTCGACCATGGCGGTCAAGGGCAGGGATGGGAATAGAAACCACTCTCCCGGTTCCTAGCACGTGGCTCTATACGGCACACCACAGCCAAAGTCTATTATAGCTTTGGGGATGCATATAGCTATTAAAGAAAATATGACCTACCTATGTTTTAAACATTTTTAAAATTTTTCTTAGTCCACTATTTAGGATTGAGCATGGGGAAGCCAACACCACCTGTGAAAACCAGGTGAAAAGGCTGATAGTTTTCCTTCTGGAATTTTTCTCCCTTTCCAAAACCACACATTAGCTTCTTCAATACGGCATGCAATGGGAAGTGAGGTTTGTAAGCTGATGTGAGCCTTCTTGTCCTGTTCAGCTCTCACAGATAAACTCTTATCAGGAATATAAATTGGCGTTAGAGGCTTTTATTCTTCAGAGATTCCTGAAATTAAGGGTGTGAGGTACCCCCTCTCCAAGTTAGGTATTGACTCATGTCAGAGAAGCATTCCACAGAAGAGTTACAGTACCAGCCCCCTTGTACATTTTCTGTTAGCCTTGAACTCCCTATATAGCCCAGGCTAGTCTCGAACTTGTGTCCTTCTGTCTTAGTCTCTTGAGTTACAGGACTATTGGCTTGTACCACGAAGCCACCAGGACTTCATTACAGTTTTGTTCTACTAAAAAAGATTATAGGTATAAGCATAAATCTAAACGGATTTACCTAGGTTTTAAGTAATTTACTCAAAATGCATAATATGTATATTATCTTGGCTACGAAGCTTTGTGGTGCCGTTTTAAAAAGTAGTTTAAATTATTCAATATAATTGACACTTCCTTCTGAACCAGTATTTACATTTAAATAGAACTCTAAATTACTTATATTATAGGTCATTAAAGAAAATTTACTGTTAGGTAATCTGCTTAGAAACACATGTTCTAAGAAAGAGACCGTAATGGAGGAGGATTAACAATGGAACTAATATGGAAATGAACTTGGTGATGACAACTGAAGACACATAGTGACCAATGAAACAGTGTGTTGCTGCGCACAGGTTGGGTTTGTAGTCAATCATGGTGGAGGAATTCATTCCACGCTCATTTTCAAAACAAATGCAAGAAACAGCTGAGGATCTTTCAAAACACCTCTGTCACTCGCCAATCCTTCCAGTGACTCAACAGTAAAGGGATACAACCTAATTCTCTTCAGAAAAGAAATACAGTCACTGAGACTGGAAAAAAAAACCCTAGCAAACTCAGCAAATTTTCAAACATTGAAGAGTGCCGTGCCGTGAGATGGCGTGGTTACTATCTTAGCAAGCAGGAAGGGCTGGTTTTCCCCAACCACAAACAGGTAACGGATGAGTCTGGGGCTGTGATTTGGTTTCATTAGGCTGATTTTTGGTTTACAGTTTCTCCATGTTTTCCACGCCATCAGGGAATTTCTCCACAAGAAACCCTCTCCATCTCCATTGTCACTAACAATGCTGTATTCAGAGTGTGTTAGAACTAACCTAACAAGAGCTGGGCGGTGGTGGCGCACGCCTTTAATCCCAGCACTTGGAAGGCAGAGGCAGGTGGATCTCTGTGAGTTCGAGACCAGCCTGGTCTACAAGAGCTAG
>NW_026071647.1:0-2645 GCF_014885135.2 Alexandromys fortis
TGAGTTCAATTCCCAGCAACCACATGGTGGCTCACAACCATCTGTAATGGGGTCTGGTGCCCTCTTCTGGCCTGCAGGCATACACAGACAGAATATTGTATACATAAATAAATAAATAAATAAATAAATAAATAAATAAATATTTAAAAAAAAAGTTCCTATAGGCCTGCCTAGTTACCAGAGAGTGACACTATTTGAAAGGATTAGAAGGATTAGGAGGCGTGGTCTTGTTGGAGGAAGTGTGTCATTTGGGTTGGGCTTTGAGGTTTCAAAAGCCTATGCCAAGCCCAGAGTCTCTCTCTTTGCCTAGGGATGAGGATGTAGCTACCTTTCAGCCACTGCTCTGCTGCCTGCCAGGGTGCTGCCATGCTCCCTGCCATGATGATAAGAGATTAAATCTTTGAGACAATGCTTTCTTTATAATAGTTGCCTTGGTCATTAGTGTCTCTTTACAGCAACAGAACAGTGACTAAGACAGTACAGCGGCCAACCACAAAGGCTGGAAGACATCTACACATCAGCTGAGCACGTGCTGTGAGTCGCCACAGCAAAGACAAGAATGAAGCGGATCTAGGCAAGCTCACTCAGCCAGTAAAGAAGCTTGCCCCCATCCTAAGACCTGAGCTCTTTTCCCAGGACCCATATGGCAGGAGAAATCTGACTCCACAGATGTGGTGTGGTGTGCAGGAGCCCCCGTTACCCCCCATACATACATACATACATACATACATACATACATACATACACACACACATACATACACTAAAAAAAAAAATTAAAGAAAGGAAGGAAGAAGTAGATCTAGGGGCAACTACTTAGAAAACATATTAGAGAATACTGTAAAATTATGGGGGGAAGAGCAAGCTATAAGAGCAATTATAAAGTGTAGACTCGTTTTTATTTAATACGCCCTAGGAAAGACCTGGAAGATACGCCAGGCTGTGGGTATGATCTACCTATGCCTGTAGGAATCCTGAGGAAATGGGCTCTCTGTTTTAGGAGATTATGCAAATAAGGCTGGCTCTATAGGGGAGGGACGCTGCAGGGTTTCCCACAGGGTTCTGACACCACGTCAGCTGCGCAGTGTGTGAGAGAGGGGCAGTGAGGAACAGTGGGCAGAGTCCAACCCCAAGGGAAAGGGTTAAGTATCCCGCGCTCCTGTGGGCGGGATCGGCGATGAGATCGGCAGCGCTGGGCTCTGCTGGCCAAGCCTGAGCATCACCGAGGATGCGGCGCACGGAGAGGCTGCAGGGACGCGCGCAAGGTGAACGCGGGGCTGCGGGTGCAGCACGCAGGTGAGGAGCTGGCCGAGGGAGGGGGTGATGGCGGGACCCAGGAAAGCGAGGAGCAAGGCTTACAGCCCCCTTCGCGGGCGTGGGCGGTCAGGCCTGCACGGTACCTACCCCCTACCCGGGACACTGCGGGAAGGCGTGGAGCCAGGGGGAGTGGGGCTGGAGGAGGAAGAGGAAGAGAGGTAACCCGAGATGGACCAGCTCCTGCAGACTGTCCTGCGGAGGCCCTCATCCTGCTTCCCCTCCCCCCACCTTTCTCACCTAGTCTCTGCGGCTGATTGCTCTCACCTCCCCTCAGACCTCTCCAGTCATGGGACCCCAACGCTGGGCGATCTTCTGCCTGGACAGCAGGTGCCCACATCTCTTGCATTGGGGGTGGTAGGCAGATGGCATGTTATTCACTGAAGGCCCAGCTCAGCCATCTCCTCCTCTGCAAAGCCTACAGAGCTCCTGTGCAAGATGAGCCCTCTGTGCTTCGGTATCTCTAGTACGTGTGCTCGCTGGCTGTGCGACCTTGGGCAAGTTGCTCAGCCTCTCTGACTCTTGGTTGCCCCATTCTTTTCTTGTCTAATGAGTCCTCGCTCCATGTATGGGAAGTATTGTATGGGTACCTAGGTTTATAACAGGAGCCTAACTGAGCAAACTCAACACAGGGCGTTATTATCCACCTACACCCCCCTCAGGGGGCGCCAAGTCTTTCCTTAGCACACCTTAGTCCCAGCCTTAGAACTGAGGATTTTATGGGTCTCCAGCCGACAGCCAGGGTCATGAACAAAACCTGGGGCTTAGTACATGTTTGAGAGAGACCTTATCAAGGTTTAAAGGCAGTCTGTAAAGCTGGAGCTGGACTAAAGAAATCCGTGACTCCCCTGAAACTGCCCTCGCCTTCCGATGCCCTGGAGAGCTCCTGGGAAAGGTATCTGGAGTTACCAGTTGGCTTCTCCAAGTGTCTGAGCCACCGAAGGTGGCTGTATCCAAGAGGAAAAGAACACAGCACTTACCCCTAACACAGCTGGCCCTCAGCTGGCTGGCCACTGCTGGCACCTCCTGCCTCCCTGGCCTACTTAAGGATGGACTCAGGAACAGGGACCTTGTAGGACTATCCACCTGGGCGGGGCCTGTACAGGGGCAAGAGGTGTGAAAAGAAAGAGACAGGAGCCCCACGCCGGTGGCAAACAGGAGACACTATACAGGGGGTGTTGCCTCTGGGGTAGGGAGAGCCAGGCACAGAGTGTCTATGCTGATGCAAGCTACCTTTTTGACTTCCCTGGGCACACTGACCTCTTTCTCTAAAAAAAAAAAAAAAAAAAAAAAAAACCAAAAAACAAAAACAAACAAACTTCTCCTCAGACC
>NW_026071648.1:0-2611 GCF_014885135.2 Alexandromys fortis
TGTGGTTTTGGAGCCTGTCCTGGAACTAGCTGTTGTAGACCAGGCTGGTCTCGAACTCACAGAGATCCGCCTGCCTCTGCCTCCCGAGTGCTGGGATTAAAGGCATGTGCCACCACTGCCCGGCTCTAATTTTATTCTTATACATGTTTTTGCCTTTTCTTTTCCCTGGACAATACTTGATATTTTTTTTAATATAGTTTTGTATTAGGTTTAGAACTCACTTATATAGTAAAAAGGGGAGGTGCTGTAAGAACTCCTTCAACAAATAGTCTTTAAGATACCAGTCCATTTTGAGCATGATCTCATGTACAATAAATACAGACAAAAAGCATTCATGGACCTCTTGGCTGCTGGATTCAGTTCCAGTTCCCAGTGCATGCAGAGTACTGCAGATCACTACTCTGTGAGTTTATCCCCAGGTAAATAAGCCTTTGTTATACTCCATTCCGGGATATTGTGGAACTTTTTTGTATGCCAACAGTTAATATTTAAGTTTTCAGATAATTTGAAAACTGTATTATATTTAAAAATTAGTATCTCCCCAAATTGGAAAAATATTCCATTATTCTAATATCAAAAATTCAAAGGATTGTAAGCCCATATCTATTCTCAAATTGGCAGATAAGAATTACCTTGGGTTGTGTTTTGATGTGGCAACTTGACTAATTCATCACAAGGTATAATTTGGAGTGTGGAGTGATTGGGATACTCTAAGACTAGAGTTACATGTTGTCTAATAGGGCAGTCAGAGCCAAGATTACAGTAAGGTAAATGAGGTCCTTTCATGATCACAAAATATGAGAAGGAATAAAAATCCAGTAATCAGAATATATAACATTTTATTCAGATTTTCAAATTAAAATTTATGCAAATAAACCCATGGTGAGCAAATATCAAAATTTTAAATAAGCACAGGATTAGTGTTACTCATGTATCGTTTTGCTTCAGGCTCCAGTATGACTAAGCATAGCACTGGGAATAAGAAATTACCAGGAGAGAAGCTGCAAAAGTGTGAAGCACTTGCTTGAAAGCCAAAATTAGTTCTGATTCATTAATAGCTAAGCAACTTTCACAAGCCCATGTACCATGCTCTTTTCAGTCACAGATAGTCAGTCACTCTAATACGTGTAATATTTGCTTTTTATTGCAAGTTACTTGACCTGGGTTGGGCTTATCATTTGCTAGAGGTTTGTAGTTGATTACTGGATTGATGGAAATATTTGATTGTTTTATTTTCTTAATGTGGTCACCTATACCTATAAAATTTGAATTACCTTGGCTTATCTTAGAGAATCTTTCATAGTGTAGTATAATTTTATTGTTGCTAGGTATGCTAAAATGTCTCCATATCTTCAACAGAGTGTATTATTTAATCTACAAATATTCATGTAATTTCTAAGCTTTTGTTCATTGTCTACTTTTATTTTCATTCCATTGTGGTCTTTTCTGATAAGATACAAGAAATTAACTCTAGGGTTTTTTTGTATTTCTTAAAGTTTACATTGCAATCTATAATGTGATCAATTTTAGAGAACATTCTGTGAACCACTTTGAGGTGTATGTATCCTCCATCTGATGGAATGTTCTGTAGACCTATGTCAAACATAGTTGTTTATGGTATAATTTGGTTCTAAAGTTTCTTTTTTGACTTTTAATTTGAAAGACATGCTAAGGAGAGGAGGATAGTAAAGTCTTCTGCTTGACTTTTTTACACCTTTTTATGTTTGCTTTATAAAACTGGAGCTCCAATATTCAGTGCATGGATAGTTACATTTTTAATAACCTCTTCATAAATTAAAAATTCAATTAGCTTCATTAATTATATTTCTCTCTCACTATCTTCTAACAAACTTTGGTTCAGAATCTATTTATTACATATATATGTATATATATTCATACATAAACATAAAAATTTTATACATACTTGTTTATGGCCTCTACTTTCTTAGTAATTTGATTTACATCCTTTATCTCTTAGTTTTGAATATCTTTGCTAGTTAGATGGGACATACATTTGCATTTTCATAGTGCTATCAGACAACATGAAGCTAGATTTTGTTTTGTGATCTAGTCAATTTTTCTGTATCTTATTTTTTATGAGTTGAGTCTATTTGCTTTTAAGGTTATTGTTAGTTGGAATTGTTGATTCATACGATCCTGTAGATTTAAATAAAACTATTTTTTCTTTTATTTTCATAGTACTAAGAATTTTCTGGTTTGCTACATAGAATGTGCTTGATTCCTTACCAAATTGTATGCTTATTTGTTCCCTTCATGCAAAGTGTTCTTTCTTATAACTCATAAATTAAACTGTCTTTCTTCTCTCATGTATAATAATCCACTAAATTTTTTCTTTATTGCTGTCCTGAATTGCCTTTGTGTTTGTCTTTAAATGCCATTATTTCTTGAATAATTTTGAGAGATATCATTGTTAAGAATAGAAAAAAATTGCTGAAAAATTAAAACTAGCAATCAGGGTTCCCTGCCCTGTGGGAAGTCCAAGGACCACCCACCTCCATCCAGGTCTAGTAAGGTTAGCATCCACGAAACTGCCTAGGCTCCCACGAAACCAATAGGTACAGTAGGATCAAAAACCCATTGCCATTGTTCT
>NW_026071649.1:0-2649 GCF_014885135.2 Alexandromys fortis
GATAGATGATAGATAGATGATTGTGAAACTTCATTTAAATAGGTGTTCAATACATCTAGCAAAGTACCACTAGGGAAACCCCATTGAAAGAGTCAGCTGGAATTTCCAACAGAGAGGTAGTTTTGCACAGATAATGCTGTCGTGGGTGACACCTCCAAGTAAAAGAACAAACAGCAACAAATAAAGATAACATTATCAAATCAACTACTTGCAAAGGGTAGGAAGCTGAGCCAGTCTTCTGGAGTTACTTATTGAGAATTTGCTCCATGGAGGACTTTACCAAAGCTGGACTTTTGCTTTTTTTTTATCATTTTTTTGCACTCATATTATGGGATAAACAAGAGTAACATCTTTTGAAAATAGCTTTCCTTGAAGCCGTTTCAAAAGACAAAATGTTCTTATTCTTGGCTTGTTTTTTGTTTCTTTTTTCTTTGTTTTGTTTTGTTTTGTTAAAATACTCTTTCACCCTGTCACAAAATTAATGGGACCACCATGAGAAAAAGATACTTAGCTTTAAAATGGGAGGGAAGCTATCCTGCTTCTAGAGTAAGCTTACCAGTGAGCTAAAACAACATACTACAATTTACCAATGTAATATACACTGAAGTCATAATTTGACATTTAATTATAAAACAGCAGTACTTTTCATTCTCATGCAATTGTTATTACAGAATCAATGCACTTGTAACATCTCATTGTTGAATCTTATGTTTTCAGAGCCAGATGTAAGACCTGAGATGCTATCAGTGCTGAGGACTCCAGTCTGGAAAAAAATACTCTACACTTTTGCTTGATGATTTGTTTTCTTTGAATCAGCAATAATCTATATTGCTACCACAGAGTACAGCACCATGTTGAGGGAGGCTGCTTGTTTTTTCCTGGCCACCCAGAACAGAAATAATCACTAAGAAACTATATTATTTGAAATACTGTTTGCTGCTAGCTTAAGCATATTGCTAGCTAGCTCTTATATTGTAAACCAAACCATCTCCATTAATCTGTGCATCACCACAAGGCCGTGGCCTACCAGCAAAATTTCTGCAGACTCCAGCAGAGGCAACTGCATGGCTTCTAACTGAGTCTGCCTATTCTCTCCTCTATCTGCTTGGAACTCGCACCTTACCTTATTCTGCTAAACCACTGGCCAAAACAGCTTTATTCATTAACCAATAAAAGCAAAACATAGACATAAGGACTTCCCACACCAGCAGCATGTATGGAAAGTCTTTTCAATACTGAACTGAAGCCAATTTGTGCATTATCAATTTCATGAAATACACAAGATCTTTTGACAAAGGAGATCTTTAAGAATACAACCACCCCAACTCACTGATGGGCATGGCCAATCGGAACTTGTATTTAACCAAACCAACTTAAAATAATATTCAGCTTAAATAAACAGAAGAAAGGAAACTTACAAAACCAGGGTTCCAGTGATTCAGGAGAGCAGGAACACAAAGAGAGAGAGAGCAAGAACACATGGTTCTTTTTACTGGCTTTATTTGGCCCCAGGGGGAAACAACTTAAGCAGCATGCAATAGGCTGAAGTCCCCCATCATAATTCCTTTGGAATAATCTCAAAATTGTAGCCTCTATTTGTACTCTAAATATATATCTTCACCACCGCAAATCAGAGAGAGAGAAAACTAAATACAAAATAAAGAAATATTTTGATATTAAGATACTCAAAGTTAAAACTTAGAAACTTCATAAGCACCCTAATCAACAGAGGCAATTGTCATTGCTCTTAATTGTTCACCATAACTAAAAGATAGGACCCTTTTGCTTAAGATACCCCTCTGATACAGGAATAGAGAAATAATTCTCAAACTCCTGAGGACTCCCTGCAAGACTGCAAAGTGTCGGAGATGTTATGTAATATGCAAGGAAGAACAAAAAGCACTCTGCTTACTACAAAATTGGCATACCTGGTAATATGTGCCCAATGTACAATAGTGGCATGATTGTCATAGAGCAATTGCTTTCTGATTGATATGTGGCCTGTTCCATGAGCTAAATTCCAAGGTTGATACAGAAATCTGATCAGAAGTCCATGACTGAGTAAGCAGAAAATGCAAGTAAGCGACTTAAAAAAAAATGTAAGAAATGACAGAAAAAGCTGTTTGCCTGTACCCAAGGTTCTTCTGTAATGATGGGGCATCCATCTTTCACCTGCAGGCCTAATATATCTGATAGACTTTTCTGTAAAGCAGGGAATTTAAAGGATTCTCCTACCTTATTTTGGCAAAACTCAGAAATCACCTTTCTTGTGTCCTATTGGTCCAATTTGGACAGTAATGTCAGCAACTGAGGCAAGGACAGTTTCTTTTTGCCCTCATGGCTAGCTTTTGCCATAAGAAAATAAACTCTGTACAAAATTTCATTGATGCCAGTAATTTTCTCTAGGGTATATTGGTGCTGCCACGAGCAGATATGTCTCACTGTCATGAAAAGTCTCAGTTATTAAAACATTTCAAATACCATATTTGGAGTTGAAGACTAGAAAGTTATAATTATAGTTTTTCTTAGTTATTATAAAAAGATAAATAATATATAAAACTAGTCTCAAAAAGGTAATATAGATGATAAAGCATTTTCTCTAATTTTGCCAAATATAAATGGACTAGATATTATAACTGTAATTTTTGT
>NW_026071650.1:0-2650 GCF_014885135.2 Alexandromys fortis
TCCCCTCCCCCTCCCTCTCCAGTCCAAAGAGCAGTCAGGGTTCCCTGCCCTGTGGGCAGTCCAAGGTCCTCCCCCCTCCATCCAGGTCTAGGAAGGTGAGCATCCATCCAAACAAACTAGGCTCCCACAATGCATGTACATGCAGTAGGATCAAAACTCAGTGCCATTGTCCTTGGCTTCTCAGCAGCCCTCCTTGTCCACCATATTCAGAGAGTTCGGTTTTATTCCATGCTCTTTCAGTCCCAGTCCAGCTGGCCTTGGTGAGCTCCCAATAGACCAGCCCCACCGTCTCAGTGAGTCTTCTCCATCTCTGTAGTGCTGAAAGTACATGCATACACCACCAAACCCGACTAACCTTTGTTTTCATTCTTAAGGTTTTCTAGTCATTTTCAGTCTATGAGAAGAATATGTTATGTTTCACAGCAATGAAATGTTTTATTTTTCATAGTAACTGTCTCTAATTTTGCTTCCAGTGATGCTCTAATTCCAATAGTTGTATAATATTGTACTTCATTAAAAATAAATTTTGCATAGCTTTTACTATATTCTTAAAGTGCTAAATTTATTAGTGCAATTAATGTCATATTGAAAAATCTGTAGATAACATTTTTTTTTCAGTCTGAATATTTAGAATTTTCTAAATTTCTAGGATAAATTCCAAAGCTGAGTATGGCAAAGATCGCTGTGGCCCTCATCTGCCTTCTGCTTCTCTACCATCAAGTTATGTTACTATGACCTTTACCATGTGACTGATGAGATGAGGCATTTTGCAAATTTGTACAGCCTCATTCTGAGAGTCTGGGTAGCTAAATTGGGGCAATAATATGTGCGTTGACTGAACAGTTTTATAGTTGACTGTGCAGTTTTTAACCGGTATGAGCTTCACCTTGGTCTTTCTAGTGTGAAGCTGGAAAGCCCTAAAGCAGGTCTTCTCTCAGCCTGCAGCCTCGTATTATTTGGAGGAGCAGTCCAGCAATGGGAGGGAAGCTACAGCCTATGTGGACATGCATTATGACCAGAAGGGTGGGTTAGGGTTAGTTCTGTTCTGACAACTGAAGTGGACTGATGCTTGGCATTCCTAGATCAAAGGCTGCAATTACTGGAGTAATTATTGTACTGACATACTGAACTGCTTTCCAAAATACTTTACATAAATGTACATGAATTCCGGTCAAGTGTGAATATATTAGTTTTTTTTAACATCTATTCTGAGTAAGGTAAGATGCTATAAATTTTAAGAGACTGGGAATTGTAAAGGAGGAAGCTCTTATAGCCAGTTCATTAGAGACCTCATTTGGGTTGGGGCTACAGTTAGAGGGTAGTGTTAGAATGCATTCCTCCCTCAATGGAGAAGAAAGAAAACACTTATGTCTATAGGAAAGACAAAAACCGGAATCTTAGAAAGCATAGTTAGCTGGATGATGGTGGGGCATGCCTTTAATCCCAGCACTTGGGAGGCAGAGGCAGACAGATCTCAAAGAGTTCGAGGACAGCCTTGTCTATAAAGCAAGTGCCCGGACAGCCAGAGCTACACAGAGAAACCCTGTCCTGAAAAACCAAAAAGTGCAGTTAATAACTGCAAAAAAACTAGCTATATTTCTAAGGGTATGCATGACCCTTTTTGTACAGTAACATTAATTTTGAAATTTAAAAATTAAAAAACGCTTTCAAAACTGTCTACATGGTTACAACTCAGTTTACAACTGAAACTTAGAAGCTGACTACCAATGTTGCTACTGTTCTTATTAACTGGATGGAGCAGATAAATCAGGCAAGGGAATTATCTTTCTCTTACTTTTAGTGCCTTCAATCAGATTAAAAAATGTATTCTTCATTATCATCTAATTCATTCACAGCTTAGCAACCTCAGCATACATTAGGAAAATCAGTCTCTATGAAGGTCACATCCAAATTCACAAGTCTGTTTGAATCGTTTGACTGATCAGCAGTCAAGTCATCCTAAAAGCCAGACATCAGTCAAAAATGTGCCAGTCAAAATAAAAACTCGCAAGGATTTTTTAAATTAAAACTGTAATTTGACTTTTGGCTTTCTCATTTTGCTCTTTTTATTTTTTCATTCTTTGAAAATCTGTTTGACAGATGTACACTTTGCATACAATATTTACTGGTTATGTGTCCCATTTGATGAGTCCTGGGAGTCAGCTACCACAGGCTTGACCATGACGCAAAGTAATCACCTTTCTCTTACTGGATATGTTCCCAATTGGTGCATTCTGGGAGTCAGCTACCACAGGCTTGACCATGATGCAGAACACTCACTTTTTTCTTACTCATTATGTGTCTTGATTGGTGAGTCCTGGAAATCATCTACCACAGGCTTGACCATGGTGCAGAACACTCACCTTTCTCTTACACCTTCTCAGTGTTCATCCTGATCATCACCAATCTGTTTTCTTCACGGCTGTCTTGAGCGTTTGATGTGGGAGTGGTTTCTTATTAATAAAGAAACTGCCTTGGCCCATTTTATTGGATAGAAAATTAGGTAGGCGGAGTATACAGAAGAAAATTCTGGGAGAAAGAAGCTTAGTGAGTCTCCATGATGCTCCCACTCCAGACAGACGCAGGTTAAGATCCTCTCTGGTAAGCCAGCTCATGGGCTACACAGAATATTAAAAATGGGTTAGAACAA
>NW_026071651.1:0-2667 GCF_014885135.2 Alexandromys fortis
GAGAGAGAGAGAGAGAGAGAGAGAGAGAGAGAGAGAGAGAGGAGATGAGAACTTTGGTTCCCATATATTCAAATAAAGTGCATAAAGGAGCTGATGAAAATATAATCATTTTCTACGTGAGAGGACACATGTTAAACACTATTGGAACAAGCTGCTCATTACCATGAGAAATAGCATCCAATTTTCTGTTTTCAGTTTCTTGGTGGAAGTTTTGATTTAGCAGAAATTCAACTCTATTGTTTATGTAGTCATTATATTCTTTTTTTTTTTTTTTCGAGACAGGGTTTCTCTGTGGTTTTGGAGCCTGTCCTGGAACTAGCTCTTGTAGACCAGGCTGGTCTCAAACTCACAGAGATCCACCTGCCTCTGCCTCCCGAGTGCTGGGATTAAAGGCATGTGCCACCACCGCCCGGCTCATTATATTCTTTAGCTTAAGAATATACTTCCTATTGGAAAACAGGCAAGTGCAAGAAAAATATTTCCTCAAACACATATGTTTTAATAAAGATCTGCTATTCAAATCAGCATGCTTCCATACTTGTCTTTCCAAATTGAATCTCCAGAAATCTAGAAACAAATAATGAGGTGGGTACTATAATACACTGTGAATATCCTGGCAGGATTTAATAATTGACATCAGTGATGGCTTTCCAACAATGGTTTTCACTTCAAAGACTGCTATGAACAATAATATATCGGTACATTTTTCAAATATAAGTTATGTATTGTTATTTTAATATGCTTTAAGAAATTTATGAATTCACACAATGTATTAAGATTATATTTCACTTCTCCAACTCCCCCACAGTTTTTCCTGGACAGTATTCTCTTTGGCCTTCTCCGAACTGTATTTTGTTTATTTATTTTCTAACCCATTGTGTTCAATATTTTGCCTGTACTAGCTAAGGTGTTTTAGAGCCACAAAACTTAGGGATTATATATGTGTGTGTGTGTGTGTGTGTGTGTGTGTGTGTGTTTGTATGTATAAAACATCCCCATATGGCTTAGTGGTTAAGAGCACTGTCTGTTCTTCCAAAGGTCCTGAGTTCAATCCCAGAAACCACATGGTGGCTCACAACCATCTGTAATGAGAATAGTACCATCTTGAGCAGGAGACATGGTCAATCGTCCTTATCAGCTTAGACTATGAAAACCATATGGACAAGTTCAACAAAACTACCATATACGGACTGCCCATGAATGCTTCAGCATTATCAGGGCATAAATTTAAATTTCATTTTTATCTCAGCGACATGGGAAATATATATTCCCATGGGAGGGGAGTTTATTGGAATGTCTTACAGGCTACAATCCAATAATGAATAACTTGTGGTGATATTTTCTTTGTGATCTAACAAATAAAGCTTGGCTGGAGATCGGAATGCAGAGCTAGCCACTAGTTAACCGTAGAGGCCAGGTATTGGTGGCACACACCTTTACTTCAAGCCCCTGGGAGGAAGAAACAGGAAATGATATGGCTGGGTGGAAAGAAGAGTGCTAAGCCAGGGTGGAAACAGGAGCTGGGCACACTGTCTTCTGAGTCGATGAGATAAGAGGCAGCTGTGACTCGCTCCTTTGCCCCTCTAGTCTTTCAGTATTTATCCCTTTTTTTCTGACTCCAGGTTTTCATTATTAAGACCAATTAGAATTAGTGCTACACTAATTGTCAAATCCAAGAATCTAGTAGTTGCTCAGCCTCGGGGACTAAATATTTAGCTGGCTTCTCTATATGCTAGAATCTTGATGAGATAGTTGTCAATGCCAGAAAAGGAATGGATGTGCTAACAAGGCAAGGGCAGCAGGTGAAGAACAAACCTTCCTTCTTCCAATGTCCTTAAAAGGCTTCCTGCAGAGAAGTGTAGGCCAGATTAAAATGTGTCTTTCCATTTCAAGACTGGATTACAGACAATTGTTTTTAAGACCAAGGGACCGCTGTCTCTCTTAATATCCAATCACAAGCATGCATTCCATTTCTATATTATAGCTTATTCATGTATGGTCAAGTTGAATACCAAGAATGGCCATCACAGTATCCATTTTCACTAATGAATGTGACAAATTCTTTGGAGCAATCAATTTAAAGGAAACACATCTGGGACAAAATCTGATGATTAATGATGTGGGAGTCCCCTCTGTGTGCTCTGATTACCATTAGTGAATAACGAGACTGCCTTAGCCTGTTGATAGGGCAGAACTTAGGTAGGCGGGGAGGAATGGACTCAATGTTGAGAGATAGATGGGTGGAGTCAGAGGTGCTAGGATCCGTTGCTAGAGATAGACATGCTAAAACTTTGCTAGTAAGCCACGACCTTCTGGTGATACATGTTGTTAGATGTGCTGGGGACATTTTCAAGGAACTGTGAGAATACGATACTAAGTAAATTGCCTGTAACTACTGAGTCATTTGTAATGAAGGACACCACAGATTGCGGAACCTCTTATAAGAACAGAGCAGAGACCTGCAGTCATGAAGTCTACAACTGATAGAAACCTAACTATATAATGCATTTGTGAAGTATGACTGTCACTCTATAGTAAAGCACAATGTAGTTGCAGAATGTCAACTTTTGCAAATGATTAATAATTGTGTGAACGTGGAAATAAATATAAAATTTATAAAATTAAATATTCACAGAAAGACCCAGGGTTATGTATAATTCAGAACAT
>NW_026071652.1:0-2651 GCF_014885135.2 Alexandromys fortis
TTGCACCGCATCCGCCATTTTTATTATTTTACGCAGATGGCGGGCTGTGCTTGTGCCTGCTCTGTTAGATGAAGCTAAGCTGGGGAAGGCTCTCCAGTCTTCCTCTGGTGACTGGCTTCCTTTATAGACATCTTAGGGTTTCTTTTTCTTTATTTTTATTTGTTTGTTTGGTTTTGGTTTTTTCAAGACAGATTCTCACTGTGTAGCCCTGGCTGCCCCCGAATTCACTCTGTAGATCAGGCTGGCCTCAAACTCACAGAGATCCACCTGCCTCTGCCTCCTGAGTGCTGGGATTAAAGGTGTGCACCACTATACCTGGTGTTAATCTTAAATTTTACTTATTTATTGTATGTGTCTGTGGGGCTTCTTCCATGATGTGTGTATGGAAGTCAGAGTGCAATCTCTGAGAACTGGTTCTCTCCTGCCATGTGGGACCCTGGGATGGAATGCACTGACCCTAGGCCAGAGCTCTGGTCCTCCTTCACTCTAGGTGGAGAGCGCCATGCTGGGGGTTGCACCAAGGTCCTCCAGGATATTTCCACAGTGTTTGCATGTCCCAGTTAAAATGCGACAGATCCCAGGCTCCACATGTAGCTGTAAGCAGAGGTGGAGCAACTACTACAGAGCCTGAAACAGGAACTCTAGGCCCTGGTGGGGTCTGGTGACCTCAGGCCTGACAGGGTACAGCTGGCCTAACCTCTGGCTGTCCAGTGGGATGAAATCAGGCATTGCATGGTGGTCTGTGTCCATGACACTTGCTGGCCACTGTCCATGCTCTTCCTGGAAGAATTGGTGTGTGTTTGTTTGTTTTGGTTTCTCCGTGTAACCCTGGCTGTCCCCTCTCTCTACAGAGTCCAGGCTGCCCTCCTCTGCGTCCGGAGTGCTGGGATTAAAGGTGTGCATCACCACGGCCCGGTTTAGCATCATGTTTAAGATGAAACTGAGCCAGTCATCCCATCCTCCCACAACTCAAGAAGCAGAAGCAGGAGGACTGCTGTGAGCTCGAGGCCAGCTTGGGCCTTGGAATGAGACTCTGTCTCCAAATAAGCACATAAATGAGAAAACGGGGGTTCCCACCAGGTCTGTCCTGGCTCCTGCAGGGGCGACAGGCTCAGGAATGCAGCTAGACTATCCTGATAGTGGAGGAGCATTTTTTGCTTGTTTGTTTGTTTGTTTGTTTGTGGTGTTTCAAGACAAGATTTCTCTGAGTAGCCTTGGCTGTCCTGGAACTCACTCTGTAGACCAGGCTGGCTTTGAACTCACAGAGATCTACTTGCTTCTGCCTCCCAAGTGCTGGGATTAAAGGCGTGTGCCACCAACACTGGCTGGAAGAGCATCTTTGAAACTGGAGGTAGAGAGTGAGACAGGCCTTTGCCTTCCCACCCTCTGCTGGTCAGTTTGTTACTCACAGACTTAAGGTTTTGAGGAAGGAGCTAGAATATGGGGAGAAGGGACAGGAGGGTGTTTCCTATCCTGTGTCCCCCAAACGGGATGATATGGAAAATCCAGCCGGGCTAAAAATACAAAGGGAAGTGCAGAGAAAGCTGATGCAAAGGTCCTGGGGCACAGCTGGGGTCAGTGTCTGGGTGGAAAGGAGGTGCCATCCTGGAAAGAGAGGAAGCCGGAGCCACAAAGCCACAGGGGAAAGGCACTGAGTATCTTCCCATTGCTTGCACGTGCGCACGTGTATGTGTGCATGCTCACAATAGACGCTTCTAGAGTCCCGTGGCCCTGGACAGGAGAGGACTCTAGCTCGTTCAAGGCTTGAGGCTTTCCTCCAGGGAAGTCTTCATTCACTCTTTCATTCAACACATATTCCCAGAGTTCAATGGAGCTGGGTTGCAGCCGCGCCTAGACCTGCCCTCTGACCTGGACAAGGGTGGCACTTGGAGAAAACCTAGACTACAGGAGCTGGATGGAGACCAGGGAAGGCTTCCTGGGTGAGGTGTCATCCAGCCAAGGAAACAAGTTGCTCAGCTGACCTAGCTGCAGTGCTGGGCCCGTGCTGTGCACGGAGGACAGTGAGAACCATAGCAGATATGATAGCAAGGCTCGCAGCAGGGTGCTCTGGGACCCCAGCTCCTTGCACCCCATTCTAAAGCTGGAGAGACTAAGGGCCTCCCTCCCTTGAAGCGGGATTTGCCTTCCCATAATGGTCTATGCACAGTTGCCTTTAACTGAAGACCAAGGTGGGGGCACAGAGAGGAGTGTACATACACATAGGCATGTGTGCATGGATGTGTCTGCGCATGTGCATGGGGGGTGTGCATGCATGTGGGTGTTCTTACACAGATGAGTGTACTCACTCACACAGGTTCATTGAGCAAAGACGTGTGTGAGTGTGCACACAGGTATGCGCACCGGCTCTTAATTTCTTCGCTAGCGCACTCTCTCACTTCTGAGCAACCTTGAACACAGGTCACCTAACCTTGCTAAGTCTTTTTTTTTTAATGTTTATTTATTTATTTGTTATGTATACAAACATAAAAAATTTGTTATGGATACAATATTCTGTCTGTGTGGATCAGAAGAGGGCACCAGACCTCATTACAGATGGTTGTGAGCCACCGTGTGGTTGCTGGGAATTGAACTCAGGACCTTTGGAAGAGCAGGCAATGCTCTTAACCACTGAGCCATCTCTCCAGCCCCTT
>NW_026071653.1:0-2646 GCF_014885135.2 Alexandromys fortis
GTATTCCTTGGTGGTCTGCTTGCCTCTGTAGGTAAGCATATTAATGACTCAAAGAAGCTGAAAGCAGAGAGACAAATCACGGTCTTGCATTTTGGATCATTTGAAATTTGGGGAAGAGCAGAGCCTACCCAGCTCAAGTCTGAGAAGACAGTCAATCGTCTGGGAGAGGGGTTCCTGTACATGCCTTCAGGAGCTCTTGTGTCCTGAGAGGCAGTTTACACCCCAAGCAATAATAGTGACTTGCTCGACCACCTTGTAACAAGCAGAATGGAGACAATGGGCACGCAGATAGTATCTTTGTATGAATTCTTTTTTACCTACATCCAATAAAGCCTTATTTATGCTTCAATAACTCAGTCTAAAAACTGCGAGGAATTTGAGCTGACGAAACAATTTAACTTTTGTGAGCATTTTCTAAAATGCCCATTTCCTGTCATGCGTTAGAACAGAAACATATAAACACCAGGTGACTACACACATGCCCATGCTCACGTATAAAGATAGATTTTAAACGAAAGCACAGATATATTAACTCTAGTCTGGACAGTTGCCCCTCTCTAAGACAGACTGTTTCACAGCAACACTGGGGATTGTCATTGATCTTGGTTGCCCCCCTTAACCAGATGGCTAAGCTCCTGTTGCTGAATACGCCACACATTTTGTTTGCAGGATACAGAGCAATCAATCTTGAATTGGAAAGGATTCTCTCCCTGCTGGGTAGCTCACACAGAAGCAGGAGGCGCTGTGCAGGTTGCTTGGGAGGCTGCAGTGGGAGTAAGAAGGCATCAGCAGTCTGCCCCAGCACTGCAGCCTGCCTCCAACTAGGTGACCTGCCAGGCCGAGGTTCCTACTGGGGCAACAGTGCTTACATCCTTAATGGGAGGAACTGACTGCACTCTTGACTGGGTTCTAGGCCTGTTCCACAGGAGGAAATCAGGCCTGGGACTGGGTGGAAACTAGGCCCAGAACCGTAGGCCAAGAGAGCTTCGGCCTTACAGGAGAACCATTGATGTTTTCAAACCACGGCTTATAGCCCTGTCCACTATGAAGGCTCAGGGCACATCCTAGAAGAGGGCCCACAAAGCAGATTGAGCCCAAGCATAGGCAGGAGGGCTTTGAAAGGTTGTTCCCTGGATAGGACTTGGTCTTTGTCCACCTACATGGAACCAGCACAAGATCAACCAGTTAAGAATTCCAGCGTGGCGGGGAGGGGCTCCATCCCTAGGCCAGCAGCTATTGGCAGTTGATTGCTGCTGGGGGAAGGGAGAGTTGGTTTTCTTTGGAATGTGGCCTTTGGAAGCTGTCAGTGACCCAGTGGATGACCCCAAGCCTCTGAGCATATGGCCAGCACGAACAGCACTCAATGGAAAAATAAATGAACGAATGATTAAATAAGCAAATGAGCATTAAGTCCATCAAGCGCTCATGAAGCTGAGGTGGAGATGGGATGGCGTGGGTTTCCTTGCAGCCAAAGTTGTCCCTGGCTCATAAGCACTGTCACAGGTAAGACGCTCTGGGTTCTCAAATGATCAACCTGTGGAGGCCAGCGTTTAATTGAACTCTCAAATACTATAGTGTTATGGACACTACAACTTCAAGAACAGTTGGCACACAGAAAGAGACTGAAGCCCACTGCTCACTCTTTTATTTGCAAGGGCACAAATATGAAGACACATGTTCATTCTCTATCGTGACTCTTGCTTTCAAGTATACATTCCAGTGGGAATGAGAAGGGATCAGATACATGGGTAAACATCCTTCAGGCCCTTCCACTTTGACCCCTAAATTTGCAGTAACTGTATCAATTCTACAGTCTATTTACATGGTTTCTTCTCTCTGTAGACATGATATCAGGAGCCCGGAGGAAGGTAGTGACATTCAGTAGGGGATTTCAGAGGCCCCTCCAGGCTGCGTGCTAGCTTTCAGGTATTGAGAATGTGTCTGTGTACCTTGGCTATTGCTTCTTCATTTGACTGTTCCTTTTCTGAAAATGTGGCTGGCTACCGCAGGGGAGGCCAGCATTAACTCGAGGAGGTCACCAGTGTCAGTGCCCAGGCTGAAATTTACCATAACAACTGGCTCTAATCTATTGCATCAGACGTTGTCTGTGGGATGAATGGTACTCAACCTTCAAATTTAGGGTTTCAATCTGCAAACCTACATAGGTATCATTAGTAAAGATAAGGCCATCCAGCATTAGTGCATGCCCCAAAGTGCACGTGACTGGCTTCTTAATTGACAGCTTGGAGGGCACACGATGTCAGAGAAACCAAAGCAGGGAAGTGCACTGGGAAGCACACACCGATCTCAGGGAGAAGCACCTTCCAGTTCCTGAGCACTAAGGATGACTGCTAGAACACAGGGTCTGTCTCTCTAGGGATGTTGGAGGAATCACAGTTCTGCCAACACTTTTCTAGTAGACACCCACTCCAACCACAGTGACAGAACAGGGATCCAGTGTTTTCTTCCACTAACTCCACCTGTGAGCCATTCTTAGAACACTAGGGAGAAGGAATCCACACCAGCACAGTGGAATTTGGAAGCATGTCTATAGCTGAGGAAGAAGTACTTATTAGATTGTCTAGTGTATACCTATCACACTGTCTTCATATATAATCGCCATCATGATGCACACACACACACACA
>NW_026071654.1:0-2549 GCF_014885135.2 Alexandromys fortis
AAAAGGGTTCAAGAAATAAGTAAGTAGCTTTGGGAAAAACTGGTAACCCAGACTTGTAGATGATTATGGCTTCAATTTTAGAAGCCAAGTGGAAGAGGATGTCACTTCAGAGATTCTCTTGCTGAACTGTGACTCCTGAAAGGGGACCCAGGGAGGAAAAGAGTCAACAATCTACTTAGTTCCTCACTGGATGTGACAGGCCAGCCCTGTTGTGTGGGAGTGGGTGTGAAGTGGCATTCTCCCCCAGTGTTTCTACATGACACATTTAGAAATGTGACATACTCAAAATCCGTAAAATCATAAAAATCGTGTAGCCAATTTATGCTTTTCAGCTCTTGCAGGAAAATGTCACACAGAAAAACATCAAAAGATGAATGGCAAACCAAGAAAAACAGTTGAAACTTACTAATGACTACAGATCTCTTTCCTTGATATCAGATTAATTCTTTAAGAAATAAAGGGGGAAAGGCTAAAAACCCAAATTAAAAAAAATTAAAACATAAAATATTTTAATTATATCTAGTAGTCATTATGGAGTTCGTTATTAGGAATAAACCCATTAGAACAGAATCAATCACATTAAAAGAGATGCTCAAACACGAATAATGACTGCAGAAGTCCTGGAGTCAAGGACCAGGAATTAGTATCTGATAATAGGCAAGAATTTTGGTTATGTATTAGTAGCAGTATTCTTAAGTTCTAAAGACAGTGGTTCTCAACCAGGATGTGTGTGACATCACCCTCAACAAGGAGTTGTCAGCACAACCTACTAAATAGGGTATTCCGGGTACAAAACCTGCAGGGCAGTATGTGTACCACAGCTATAAAGAAATAACAAACCCTTTTCCCAACAGATCATAGCCTCAACTCTTCTTTCATCGAATTAGAATAACGATCTCTTTCAAGTGGGGTTTCTCCAATATGGAACAAAGATGTTACAAAATATATAAGTGGTTCATTCTTCACAATAAATAATAAATATTGCCACTTCATTTTTGTAGATTTCTAATAATTATAGATTAGAAGAAATGGACCAACTTTAATATAATTATAATACGTATATTATATTTTTATGTACTTTATAGATAATGAAATCTACTAAGCTATGTTAATGAAATCTATAATTTGGTAAATCTCAGGGTCCACTTTGAAGACAAATTCTTGTAAAATGTAAAAAAAAATAATAATAATTAACCTATTTTCACAAAGGTAATTGAAGGTCTTGATATAATTTCCAATGATGGATTCATGCTGCTGCTACGCACACATAAATGAGTGCCCTTGTGAGCTGAAAGATATTCCAGCATGTTTATTGTAGTAAGGGCTTGCACCTGCATACTGATCAAGCCCTCACTCATTAGCATACAGGCATCCTTGTCTGAGTGCTCATTTGCATGCTGCTCTAAAGGTCTTTTTTTTCTTCACTGTTCAAACAGCCAATGACCTTTATAATCAACAAGAAAATTAGAAGCAGGTGGAAGCTTAGTTTTAATGATGCTGAGACCAAATTGAGAAACTTAAATCTGAACTTTTTTCCTCCATTCCTGTTTAATGCCTGACAAATATTAATTATGGAAAGGTAGACAGGGACTCCATCTTTTGCTGTCTCTGATCAAGCTCTGTAACTAACCCTTTACTTTTATGTTTAATTAGTATGACGAAGACATCTCTTTATCACTCATTTTTCTTTTGCCTGGAGCCTCCAGTACAAGCATGGCATGCTTGGGATTTAGCAAATGTTCTTGCAACGTTTACAAATTTACCTAGATGATTATAAGTGAAACTGATTGAGGACATTTCCTACAGGAATTTACTTGTTTATTTTAATGAGAGAACATAAGTGGATCAGAAATAAAGTTTTAACATTATAAATGGCAAGTATTATTCCTGATTTCTGTTTATTTTCCTTCTGAATAATCTTAATTTTATTTACTAGAAATCAGCTGACTCTGTAACTTTGGATGTTGTGCATTCACCAGTGTTCCTGTAACAAAATTTGTGGAAACTGGTGCTCATGAGAACACATTCTTCACAGCACCTAGCTTTGCACCTTGTAGTTATGAATGAGTCATAATATTAATAGGATTATTCTCTAGCAAGTAAAAGTTTATTCTAGTGTTTAGAAAAAAAAGAAACTTTTCACTTCAAATACTAAATGGTGGAGCAAGGCTTGGGTGTAAGGCATTTGCTGTCAAGCCTAACAACCTGAATTCAACACCTGCACCCACATGGTGGAAGGAGAGAACCAACTTCCGCAAGTTGTCCTCCGACCTCCACAGGCATATCACTTCAAAATAAATAAATAATGTAAAAACACACAAAGTGTATTGCAATGTGTACTTACAGTTTGCCTCTATTTTCTACAAATGTTTTCTTTATTAACATTTTCTAGAGATGATAGTTTTTCCCCAGCCATTTGCACATTTGAACAAAAGTTAGTTGGTGCCATTTTAAATATTAGTTTCAATATCAATGCACACATATTAATAACACACCACAAAAGCGTTGTTGGAGAGGTTTTTACAAGTTTATCATTAAGTAGAAAACTA
>NW_026071655.1:0-2616 GCF_014885135.2 Alexandromys fortis
TTTTTTTTTTTTTTTCAAAAAAAAAAAGGCTAATAAATTTTCTACTTGGGCCCTTGAATAACCTCACTGTCACTCTTGATAGGGTATCCCTCTATAATCTCCATTACTACTGTGCTATGAATAAAGCTACCTTACTTTTGCACATCTGTGTGAGCCCTCATTTTAAATCTTAGATAAAAGACCAGAAGCTGGAAACACCTGGCCCATACCCTGACCACCTGTAACAGTAGCACACACACCTGTGAGGGTGATGTCATCGTCATCGTCGTCTATGATCTCTTCCTCAGCAACATCCAGTGAACTTTCAGTTATCATGTCATTAGGCTCTTCCACGCAGGCTAGCCCGGCGTAACTATTGAGAATGTCAGCACCAGGAACGTGCTCCACAATGACGGCAGGGAATATGGCAGGATCTCCAAGCTGCAAGTGACGGAGGGGAGGTAAAGACAATAATTCTGCTTTTGCTGGATACAATTCAAACACGTGACACTCATTTGTGACTTATTTGTTCTCATCTTCTAAAGTGGGGGCTGAACCCAGTACTTAATGCAGGCTAGGCAGAACTCAGACACTGATCCGCATGCAACCCTGTCTTATAACCTCTAGCAATTTAGTCCCTAAATCGTCTTATTTGTTTGTTGGGGGTAGCTTGAGTGTGTGCATGTGTATGGATGTGTGTTTATCTTAGCCTCTTTGTAATCAAACTTTAAGTTCACTCTCTTAAACTCTGGGGTTACAAGTGTATGCCACCATACCTGGCTCAACTATGCTGTGGGATAATGCTCTCATACACTGTAATTTGTCATTCGTATGGGTTTAATAAAATGCTGATTGGCCAGTAGCCAGGCAGGAAGTATAGGTGGGGTGACCAGAGTAGGAGAATTCTGGGAAGAGGAAAGGCAGAGACGCAGTCACCAACAGGACACAGAGGAAACAAGATGAGAATGCCTTACTGAGAGAAAAGGTAGCAAGCCACATGGCTAAACATAGATAAGAATTATGAGTTAATTAAGTTGTAAGAACTAGTTAGCAATAAGCCTGAGCAAAAGGTCAAATTATAATTAACATAAGCCTGTATTTATTTGGAACTGAACTGCTGTGGGACAGGCAGGACAGAAACTTCCACATATACAACTACTTATATTGTAACAATCTTTTTAGTTTATAAGGCCTATGAACCTATAACACCTAACCTTTAATAATTATTCTTGTCTCTGTTTTTTAAGAGATGGGGTCTTGTGCATCCCAGTGGCCTGCTGGCTATTTACCAGAGGATGACCTTCTGAACTCCTGCTCCTCCTGCCTCTGTCTCCTAAATGCTGCAATAACAGGTGTGTGCCCCACTATGCCTGGTTCTTCAGCTTAATCACAAAGTTTTCGGGGCTGGAGAAATGGCTCAGAGGTTAAAAGCACTGACTGCACTTCCAGAGGTCCTGAGTTCAAATCCCAACAACCACATGGTGGCTCACAACCATCTGTAATGAGATCTGGTGCCCTCTTTTGGCCTGCAGGCATACATGGAGGCTAAACACTGTGTATATAATAAATAAATAAATCTTTTTTAAAAAACGACGTTTTCATTGGTGATTCTAAAAGTATATTTAAAAATGGCATTAAATTAAAAAATAATGAAATAGACTTTAAAATTATGCCTAAGCATGAACCAGGAAGTGGAATACAATGAAATGTATAATTAAATAAACTCTTACTAAAGTTTCACTCCCAGAAGAATATCTCAGTTCAGCAACTCCTACAGAGTTACTTGGCAGGAAGCCTTGATTGTCACATCCTCTGACTCACATGCAAACAATTAACTCTCATTTTCTATTCTTGTCCTCTTTAAGGATGACTGTATTAAAGTTATGAATTTTTCCTACTAATGCCTATTTATAAAACTGCAGAATTTTAGGACAGGTGTGGTGGCACATACCTTTAATTCCAGCATTTGGAAGGCAGAGGCTTTTGAATCTCTCTGTGTGAGACCAACCTGGTCTACAAACTGAGTTCTAGTCCAGCCAAAGCTTACAGTATAAGATCTTGTCTATGGAACCTCAGAGCTGAAAACCTTCACCTCATCTAGCTACTCTATTACTATTACTATTTTTTAAATATTTATTTATTTATTTAGTATACAATATTCTGTCTGTGTGTATGCCTGCAGGCCAGAAGAGGGCACCAGACCCATTACAAATGGCAGTGAGCCACCATGTGGTTGCTGGGAATTAAACTCAGGACCTTTGGAAGAGCAGGCAATGCTCTTAACCACTGAGCCATCTCTCCAGCCCCCAGCAGGAGGTTTTTAACGCTGTACTAAAAGTCAATTAAGCTGCTCATCATGTTACACAGCCCACAGTAGTCTGGATTCACTATGAAGCCCAGCGTCACCTTGAACACATGGCACTCCTCAGTTTCAGGCTCCCAAGTACAGGGATAACATAAGCCACCATGCCTGGATTCCTTTAAATTTCTTATTTTGAAATAATTTCTAACTTAGAAAAATTGCAAAACTATTCAAAGGATCTTCATACCACCTTAACTCATATATTCCTCTAATATAATAAGTGTTATATTCTAACACTTAAGTGTTTCTTTTTTTTTTTTTTTTTTGGTTTTTTT
>NW_026071656.1:0-2661 GCF_014885135.2 Alexandromys fortis
CTTCTCCTCCTCCTCCTCCTCCTCCTCCTCCTCCTCCTCCTCCTCCTCCTTTTTCTTCATAATTCCAATTTGAATATATATATTGAATATATATATGCCAATCTCTCACTTAGTATGCTCAATGTACTGTAGAATTGAGTGAGAATTCATTTCTTAGTACGATCTCATGCTTCTCCTGAATGTCCCAGAATTTTGCTATTTTGCCTACTATAAGTTTAATGCAATATGCTCCCTTTAAAAATATATGCCTTTAAATTAAATTGCAGAGATGTTGGACTGGAACATAGCTTAGTCATAGAGACTTGCCTTGAATGTATGAGGTCCTGGGCTTGATTGCTAGCAGTGTCCCCCACTGTCTTAGTAAGGGTTTTTATTGCTTTGAAGAGGCACCATGACCAAGGCAACTCTTATAAAAAAACATTTAATTGAGGTGGTGGCTTATAGTTCAGAGGTTCAGTCCATTATTATTATGGCAGGGAGCATGGCTGTATGCAGGCAGATGTGGTGCTGGAGCTGAGAGTCCTACATCTTGCAGGCAACAGGAAGTCGATTCAACACTGGGCAGTATCCTGAGCCTAAGTCTCAAAGCCCACCCCTACAGTGACGCACTTCCTCCAGTAAGACCATGTCCATTCCAACAAAGCCATACCTCCTAATAGAACCACTCCATATGAGATTATAGGTGCCAGTTGCATTCAAACTACTACACCCAGCAAACTCCAAGCACACAGAAACAGAAGCAAAGTGAGAATAGTAAATAGAGCACATGCCCTGTTTTTCAGGGCACCTTTTGCATTTTGCATTAAATTGATTATTATACACAGCCCTTCATTTCCTGTGGCTACCACTTCACTTCTCTGAGTTTTTCTGTTTCGTTTGTTTGTTTTTCACTTAGCTGGAATTCACCTGTGGACTGATTTTTTTTTTTTTTTTTTTTTTTTTGGTTTTTCGAGACAGGGTTTCTCTGTGGCTTTGGAGCCTGTCCTGGAACTAGCTCTGTAGACCAGGCTGGGATTAAAGGCGTGCGCCACCATCGCCAGGCATATTTAGCTTCTTTTAAAAGCTGTACAAGTACACTATAATCAAAACAGCAACAAGCAATGCTATTTAAGAACTTGGCTAGTGACGGGCAGTGGCGGCACACGCCATTAATCCTAGCACTCCGGAGGCAGAAACAGGCCTGTCTCTGTGAGTTCAAGGCAGCTATTTAAGAAAAGCTAGACTAGGTACTAGGAGGTCTGGGCTCTGGTACTTTTTCATTATGCTGCTGGGCAAGTTTTGCTGCTCATTAATGGAATGGTGGATAGTTATTTTCTTAGAATTTGAAAAACCAATTGGAGCTCTTGAATGTGTTAAGCATTATGCCATGTCAGTACCTTGTTTGGGATAGTGATTTTATCTATCTATCTATCTATCTATCTATCTATCTATCTATCTATCTATCTATCTATCTATTTATTTTTTGGAGACAGGGTTTCTCTGTAGCTTTGGAGCATGTCCTGGAATTAGCTCTTGTTGACCAGGCTGGCCTCGAATTCACAGAGATCCTCTTGCCTCTGCCTCCCAAGTGCTGGGATTGAAAGATTTTGGGGCACCTTAGCACTACTGCACCCCCCTTCCTGGGAACCAGGACCCTGGTAACCAACCACGCGTACACAGGAGCTTTGAGTACTTTCCATCCCCATTGTAGTCTTTCTTCAATAGACCCGGACCCTGGAACTGGGGTGAGACGACCTGCAGGTTTCCTCCTTGTAATCGCCATAACATTGATCAAGTAGAGTTAGCTGACCATTGTATGAACTAGTCAAAATAGTTGACAAATGATTTTTGGACTTTCCCTTTGATTCTGTACTACCCCCTCCCTGATTTTGTGTTTTTTTTTTTTTTTTTTTTTAAAAGAGCTTGTAATAGACAAAGCAGGCGTCCTTCTCCTCTCGAGGCTGAGGGACCTCTGCCATGGCAGAATAAAAATTCCTCTTGCTATTGCATCAACCGTGCTGTGAATGTCTCCTGGGGCGACCTCCTCCTTGGTGGGGCTTTAGGGCCCAACAGGATTAAAGGCTTGCACTACCACTCCTCAACTGGATAGCGATTTTTAAAAAAATTAATTTTTTGTGCACCACTTCCCAGAGGCCAGAAAAGGTCTTCAGATCCCCTGGAACTGGACTGACAGATAATTGTGAGCCTCCATGTGAGTGCTGGGAATTGAGCCTGGGTCTTCTGAAAGAGCAGTCAGTACTCTTAGCCATTGAGCCATCTCTCTTTAGCTGCGTGGGACTGAATTGCTATTTAGTTTTAAAATTTTGATGTGTTGAATTGAACATTCTGATTAGTGGCATTAGAACTGTTGGTGTTTTTATTACAAAATATTTCAGATTCCTAAGTTTCTTTACAATTTAAAGACATCATTGTCACGATTTTCTCAATTGTGGAAAATAACTCATACTATAAATTTCTTGTAGTTTATATAGAAAAAGTAAAAAATAGTATCTTTGGGTGAAAACTAGTATTTGAAGAACTTACAGATATTTATATTCACTTGTAATATGGCCTAAATAAATAAAATTTCTTCTTTTTTTTTTTTTTTTGGTTTTTCGAGACAGGGTTTCTCTGTGGCTTTGGAGCCTGTCCTGGAACTAGCTCTGTAGACCAGGCTGGTCT
>NW_026071657.1:0-977 GCF_014885135.2 Alexandromys fortis
AATGCACTCAAGATTGTTGATCAGTGAACAGATGCAAGATCATTTCCATTTAAATTTCCCTTTATGGGTCTGGAGAGATGGCTCAGAGGTTAACAACCCTTGCAGCCTTTGCAGAGGACTGTGATTCAGTTCCCAGCATCCGCTTGGAAGCCCAGGACCATCTGTAACTCCAGTTCCAGGAGAATCCAAGGCCCTCTACTGGCTGCTTCAGGCACTGCATGTGGTACACAGATACATGCAGGCATGTACATACAAAATAAACAAATCTTTAAATGCCCCTTTATAATAAATAATAATAAATTTGAAATAAGTGTCTTTATCAAATCCTTAACATGCCCGAGGAACTATCTCACTCATCTTCACAGGAATTTACATAAGTAAGATCATCCCCGTTTTATGGATGAGTGGATGAGGACCAGAGAAAATAACTTGGTCATCTTCGTACAACTAGTTAAGTGAGAGGACCAGAGTTCTGACCACACCCCTGTGAGCTTGACTGACACCCACTGCTGTGCCCATGGGACATGGGGGCTTAGATTTAGAAATTTTCTGTTTTAGGTAGAGCTGGGTCTTGCTTATGACAATGACCTAACAGAGCAGTCATTTTCTTTTCCATGTTTATGTGTGTGCACATGCCAGTGCAGATATGTGCATACATCTGGAGGTCAGAGGGCAACTTGTATGAGTCCCAGGGATCAAACTCAGGCAGTCAGACTTGGCAGCAGTGCCTTTGCCCATTCTGCAATCTTGCTGGCTGGGGCACTCATTTTCCCCATTAAGAGGTCTCCCTCTTCTCCATGTGTGTGACCATGAAACGGTTACACCAAGGAGAAGTGTTGTGTGGTAAAATGATAGGAAAAAGAGAGTGGAAGTTGGCTGCCCAGGCTCCACACCAGTTTCTCCACCATCTCTCAGCAACATGGAGCCCTGTCATAGGGTTGTTAAAAAGAACAAATAAATTAACACATGCAGAGATT
>NW_026071657.1:6501-7334 GCF_014885135.2 Alexandromys fortis
AAAACACTGATTGGCCAGTAGCCATGCAGGACGTATAGGTGGGGTGACCAGGGAGGAAGTATAGCAGGGGCAACCAGAACAGGAAAATTCTGGGAATAGGAAAGACTGAGTCTACAGTCGTCACCCAGATGCAGAGGAAGCAAGATGAGAATGCCTCGCTGATGAAAGGTACCAAGCCATGTGGTTAACACAGACAAGAATTATGGGTTAATGTAGGGTTTAAGAGTTTATAAGAAGCCTGAGCTAATAGGTCAACCTGTTTATAATTTCTGTATGCTTCTTTGGGACTGAACAGCTGTGGAACCATGTGGGGCAAAAACCTTAGTCAACAGATCTCTGTGAGTTCAAGGCCAGCCTGGTCTACAGAGGAAGATGAAAAACAAAGCAAACCAAAATTCTAAAATGTAATACCGTGAGTTTTTGTTGCTCTTCTTGTTAGTAAATTATAAACAAATAGTAGCATTGGTTTCTTTTCCTTTGTTGTTGTTGTTGTCATCACTTCATCACTAATTCAATTTCATTTACTTTTTCTGCTCTGTCTTTCTGAGGAAGGGGCATCCTCCCTCATATGTGTCTCTCGAGTACTTGACTGTGATTACAGAACCAAGCTTCTACAGTCAGGGTAGAGTCTTCATCTCTGTGCTGTGGCACACGGCAGACAGCTGAGAATTATCAGGTGACCACTGCTTTAGAGAACTACTGTTGGCCTCCACAGAGGAGCAAAGGTATAGGAAGCTCTGTACATACTCGTGCTAACAAAGTAAGAGTTTAAAGATTACACTGTAACAGCATCAGTGAATGACTCCCTGGGTTAGACAGCATGCTGTGTAAGT
>NW_026071658.1:0-2641 GCF_014885135.2 Alexandromys fortis
GGGAGGAGGGGGGAAAAGGGAGACGGGGAGGGAAATGGGAGGCGGGGAGGAGGCGGAAATCTTTTTTTTTCAATAAAAAAATTATATTAAAAAAATGATTAACTCAAAAAAAAATCAGTAGACCTCCTTTATACAGATGATAAACAGGCAAAGAAAGAAATCAGAGAAATATCACCCTACCACTATCCACAAATAACAAAAAAATAATTTGGAGTAACTCTAACCAAACAAATGAAAGACCTGTGTGACAATAACTTTAAAACTTTGAAGAAAGTAACTGAAGAAGACACAAAAAATGCAAAGATCTCCCATGTTCTTGAGTAGGTAGAATTAACATAGTAAAAAATGGCAATTTTATCAAAATCAATCTACATATACAAAATCCAGCAAAATTCTTCACAGACCTTGAAAGTATGATATTCAACTTCCTATGGCAAAAGAAGAAAGCCAGGGTAGCCAAAACAATCCTGTGTAGCAAAGGAGCTTCTGGATGTATCACAGTACCTGACTTCAAACTTTACAATAGAACTACTGTGATGAAAACAACCTGGTATTGCCATAAAAACAGACAGAAGGACCAATGGAATTTTATCAAAGAGCCAGTTAAAAATTCACACACCATGAGCACCTGATTTTTGACAAAGAAACTAAAAATATAAAATGGAAAATAGAAAGAATATTTAATGAATATTATTGGCATAACTGAATATCATAATTTAGAAGAATGAAAATAGATCCACATTGATCACCATATACAAAACTCAAGTTCAAATGGATAAAAGACCTTGACATAAAACCAACCACACTGAACTTCATAGAAGAGAAATTGGGGTGTACACTTGAATGCATTGGCACAGGAGACCACTTACTAAATATAACCCCAGTAGCACAGATACTGAGAGTCACAATTAATAAACGTGACCTCCTGAAACTGAGAAGCTTCTTTAAAGCAAAGGATTATTCTTAAATAAGGACCAACTCCCTCAAATGTTTTTGTGTTATCTGTAATTTTCTACTTAATATAGAAAGTGGTCAAAAGCAGATACAATCCAATATCCTAACATTTGTATATAAGAAGTGTATGATTATCTCAACTAGTATGAAAAGTACAAATAATATAACTTATTTTTTAAGATAAATGCACAGAAAATAATCACAGCAACAGTTTTGAAAGTACTCAGATTTCATGATTACCTGCTTACTATATGATCATTTTAAACTATAATTATGGAGCTACACATGGTAATTTAAAATGAATATTCCTTTGTTCTTTAATAATCAAAGATAATTACATTCATGTACCTGGATTTAATTTTTCTTCTTCGATAAATGAATAGTGGACCAAATATTACTTAAGGTGGTAAATCTCAGATTAGAGTGGTTTTACTTTCTATCCCAAGCCCAGAACATATTTGATAATATCTATAGACATTTTATGTTGTCAACACTGGAGGGGTTCATGTGGTCCTTTTAGTAGTATAGGCAGGGATGCTACTAAACATTCAATAGCACTGAGGATAATAATGAAAATGAAAACATTGTCTAAGCCATTGGTTCTTAACCTGTGAATTAAGACTCCTCATGAGTCGTATATCTGATATACAGCATATTTTTTACATTTATATCATGTTTCATAGCAGTAAAAAAATGAGAAATAATGAAGTAGCTACAAAATAATCATATGATTAGAGGGATTATCATAATATGTGGAACTGTATTAAAAGTATTAAAGCATTAGGAAGGTTGAGAATCATAGGATAGGCTCAAGTCAAAACATCAGTTAGTGCCGATGTTAAATAATCTTTGTCCAAGTTCTTTTCTGTTCCTAAAAAGCCAGTGAGCTGTTAACTGCACCTTATTCTACAGTTATTTCATTCCTTATATTGACATAGAATAAATAAATCATAGTCCTCAGAGAAATTATCTCAGATAATAGATTGTTATATGCCTGTTAAACCCCAATGTACTGATAAGCAGGTGATGGTCAGTTAAGACATATTATCTCTGCATGGGCACATAATCATTGCAAATTAAATTGCTACAACCTGTCTTCTGATGCACAAAAATGGAACTGTGAGTAGATATTATGAAATGAACATGATTGCAGTATTAATTGCTTCAACATAAAGTGTCATGGTCAAATTATATACTTTGTATCGTGTTGATGTGAGTGGGTCTTCTGTCTATGTGTTACTTTCATTGGTTAATTAAGAAACTGCATTGGCCCTTTGATAGGACAGCAGCTTAGATAGGTGGAGTAGACAGAACAGAATGCTGGAAGAAAGAAGCAGATTCAGGCAGACACAATGGAGCCAGCTGCCAGGTCAGGCATGCTGAATCTTTCCCAGTAAGCCACAAACTTGTGGTGCTACACAATTATTAGACATGGGTTAATCAAGATGTGAGAATTAGCCAATAAGAGGCTGGAACTAATGGGTCATGCAGTGTTTAAATGAATACAGTTTGTGTGTTGTTATTCCGGGGCTAAACTAGCTCTGTGGGAGCCCAGCAGGATGAAAAGCAGGCCTGCCTGCAGCTCATCACTATATATTGTGATGTTTTATAACATGAAATAATCACCATCAATTTATTTCATAAGTCAAACGGAAGATATGCCCTATGATTTTTCTTCTCAGTAACT
>NW_026071659.1:0-2645 GCF_014885135.2 Alexandromys fortis
TTTCAAGACTGTCTTATTTCCAAGCCTTGGGGTCTGTCTTCTGGGAAGCTGAGAGATTTCTGTTATGGACCCAGGAATCCTGACTGGACCTTAGGGGACAGTGGTCTACTAATAACCTTCCTGGAACTTCTCTGATATGAGGATCTTGGCTTAATAATGTATTTGTCTTATTACTATGAAAATTGACACATCTCAATATTTTGTCTTAACTGTGCTATTTTATTTTGTGCAAGAAGCTTCCTTGTCCTTGGTCAAGATTTTCTCAGGCTATTCTTCCCCTGTACTCCAGCATCTCAGTTTTTAGTTTCCAGGGCTTTTCATCTTAACTTCTTTCTTCATGAATAAAAAGCATATGGATATCCTGGGATGAACATCTGTGGGATAAGAGCCCATGGCAGGCACTCGGACTGAAGACATTATCTTTGGGATGTCTGACTTGGTTCTCATCAGACTCAGAAGCGCCCTCTGTTTTATGTAATTATTTTGTGTTTATTTGTTATTTTGGTTCTGTGTTTGTGGTTGGGGCTAAGACATTAACCTGGTGACTGCAGAAGTGGATACTATGAGGAATTTATTTTGCTAAATCTTGTTATAATCACCAGACAAACCCCATAGAAAAAGATTCATGAAAATAGATGTGGTTAAGATTTTAGACTCACCAAAGTAAATGCCTCTACAACTGTGGGAAGCTCCATTTAGCAAACACTTGTAATCGCTTCAGTTTTGAAGACAATGTTTCCTGAACTTGTCTTTTGGTTCATGAACATCTTGTGATTTTTGTTTTGATTTTAGTTTTGGATTCCATAGGTGTAAGTTTTTGTTCTTATTTGACTGGCATGTCTGAGCTAAAACATTTTTTTTATCACTGCAAATGTTGTTTTATTTTGACTTGATAGCAATATGTTCAAATATGCAAATACAGAACTTATTCATTTTAATGTTTTATTTTTCTCTTATCAGCTTCCTTCTCTGTTTATCCAGGTGATGTGAGAATGATATAGTGATTGCTTACAACATTTTCTCCAGTACATTACCGCTGATGTTTATATTCAAATGCACCCATATGCTTCTTTCAGATTGAAATTGTGTTACTTATGTAATACGCATTTTTGTTTGTTTTCCAATAAAACACAGTTTCTAAAAAAACTAAGGGGGCATTTTACCTTCAAGCCATTGCCTGTAAGAATTTCAACAATACAAACATTTAGCTTTTAACTTTCCAAGTATGTTTTGTTTAGTTTTTTGTGCCTAGTATTTTTTTTAAAAAATTGTTTGTATTGAAGTATATATCTTTCTCCGCTCCCCCTTCATCCCCCCTTTCTATCCTCTTCTAAGATCCCCATGCTTCCAATTTACTCTGGAGAGCTTGTCTTTTTCTACTTCCCATGTAAATTAGATCTCTCTCTTATGTCTCCCTCTTAGAGTTCTCATTGTTGTCAGTGTTCTCTGGGATTATGAATTGTAGACTGGGTTTTCTTTGTGTTATGTCTAAAAGCCACTTAGGAGTGAGTACATATGACATTTGTCTTTCTGGGTCTGGGTTACCTCACTCAATATGATGTTTTCTAGATCTATCTAATTTGCCCACAAATTTTAAGATTCCATTTTTTTCTGTTGTGTAGTACTCCATTGTGTAAATGTACCACATTTTCCTTATCCATTCTTTGGTTGAGGGGTATTTAGGATGTTTTCAGGTTCAGGCTATGACAAATAATGCTGCTATGAACATAGTTAAGCACATGTTCTTGTAGTATGATTGAGCACCCTTTGGGTACATACCCAAAAGTGATATTGCTTGGTCTTGAGGTAGGTTGTTTCCTAATTTTCTGAGAAATCACCATACTGATATTTAAAGCAACTGTACCAGTTTTCACTCCCATCAGCAATGGAGGAGTGTTCCCTTTACCCCACATCCTCTCCAGCATAAGCTGTCATCAGTGTTTTTTGTTTATTTGTTTTTTTTTTTCCTGGCCATACTTACAGGTATAAGATGGAATCTCAGAATTGTCTTGATTTGTATTTCTTTGGTGGTTAAGGGTTTTGAGCATTTCCTTAAGCGACTTTCAGTCATTTTAGATCCTTCTGTTGAGAGTTCTCTGTTTAGGTCTGTACCCTATTTTTTTTTTATTGGATTATTTGTTCTTTTGATGACCAATTTCTTGAGTTCTTTGTGTATTTTGGAGTTCAGCCCTTTGTCTGATATGGGGTTGGGGAAAATTTTTTCCCATTCTGTAGGCTGCTGTTTTGTCTTGTTGACTGTGTCCATTGCTTTACAGAAGCTTCTCAGTTTCAGGAGGTCCCATTTATTAATTGTTGCTCTCAGTGTCTGTGCTACTGGGGTTATATTTAGGAAGTGGTTGCCTGTGCCAATGTGTTCAAGTGTACTTCCCACTTTCTCTTCTATGAGGTTCAATGTGATTAGTTTTATGTTGAGGTCTTTGATCCATTTGGACTTGAGTTTTGTGCATGGGGATAGATGTGGATCTATTTTCATTCTTCTACATGTTGATATCCAGTTATGCCAGCACCATTTGTTGAATATGCTTTCTTTGCCAAAACATTTCTTTTTTTTTCCTTTGGTTTTTCGAGACAGGGTTTCTCTGTAGCTTTGGTGACCATCCCGGAACTAGCTCTTGTAGACCAGG
>NW_026071660.1:0-2650 GCF_014885135.2 Alexandromys fortis
GGGTGCACCCACACACTGGGACAATGGGGATGTTCTATCGGGAACTCACCAAGGCCAGCTGGCCTGGGTCTGAAAAAGCCTGGGTTAAAACCGGTCTAGCTGAATAATACACTTTCTGTGTGATTATTTTGGACCTAAGCGGCTGGGAACTAACTGGTGGCCTCTTTACTGCATCCATAGACTATTTCTTTGCAATGACAACAGAATATAAAAATCTCTTCAAGCATACAAGTTAAACTATGTTGCAGACTCAATATTTTTTGAATGTTGAACACTTACATGTAAAGTATGCATTCAGTTACAAAACTCAGACATTAATTACAGAAATACAGTTGCAAATTCCTCAAATATTTTGAATCTAAATGAAACAATTGTAAACAACTACACTATCTAAAGAATACTGGAAATAACTTTTACATAATCAATAACTAAAACTCTGTCTATCAAAGTATATCAAACATGGCTTCAAAAGAACTCAGCTTAAATTTATAAAACAAATACTCAAACTGGAACAGATGAAACATCCAAAATAAAATGATCCAAGCTTTACCCATAAAATCAATGGAAAAGAACAAATTAACACATCAAAGCAGAGCTGTTATAAGGCAAGCACAAAGGGGATGGATGAGGGCTCAGAGGTGAGGAGCACTTGATGTTTTTGCAGAGGACTCGGCTTCAGTTCCCAGTACCCCCATGGCAGCACACAAACTGTAACCCCAGTTCTAGGGGATCTGACATTCTCTTTAAGCCTTAGTGGGCACCACAAAACACCCACAAGGTGGACACACATACAGACTGTTATTCGCACACATACAAAATAAAATAAGTGAATCTTTTGGAAAAAAAGATAATCAATAATCCTAAATTCAGTGAGATGGAAAAGTAAAGAATGATTAAAAAAGGGAACAAACCCACAGTGAGTTAGTGTTGATAAATTTTTGGTCTTATCAAGTAAAAAACAAGAAAATGATAAAATTTTGATATCAGAAATGTGATAAAAACAAATAAAGAGGCTTTTATTACAGTAGGGTGAGGTTGGCTTGCAACTCAAACATCAATTAATACAATTTAATGAGTTAATAATATTATAATCTCCAAAGATGTTGAATAGGGCTTAATTTTTAAAAATTGTCCCTTCTTTTTTTAAACATGTGTTATGTATGTATATGTGCATGTGTGTTTATGTGAATGACACATGCGTGACCCCAGCACATCTTGTAGGAAGGACAAATTTTATGTCGAAGGTTATATGTCTTGGTTGGTGTCCCAGTCTCTCCATTGGAAATCTTGCCTGGTTACAGAAGATGACTGATTAGGCTATGTATCCCCTATTGCTAGAAATCTTAGCTAGGGTGAGCATTGTAAATATTAGGAGTTTTCATCACGCTGGGTTTCTACCTCACCCTGAAATGCATGCCCCTTTCCAGTTATCTTTTCCAATACTCTCTCCCTCTCTCCCCGTCTGCCTGATTTCTCCTCTTCTCATCTCCACCCACCCACAGTCCATCTGCAAAATCTTTTCTATTTCCCCTTCCCAGGGAGATCCAAGGGTACCTCCTTGATCCCTTTTTGTAGCTTAACTTCTCTGGATCTATGGCACGATTATCCTTTACTTGGAAGCTAATATCCACTTATAAGTGAGCACAAACCATGTTTGTCTTTCTGGGTCTAGATTACTTTACTGGGGATGATTTTTTTCTAGTTCCATCAATTTGCCTGAGAATTTCATGATGGCATTGTTTTTAAAAGTTGAGAAATACTCCTTTGTGTAAATGTACCACATTTTCTTCATCCATTCGTCAGTGGAGGGGTATTCCAGGTTCTGGCTATTACAAATGTTGCTATGAACACACTTGAGAAAAAAAGTGGCATGTCTGAGCATCCTTTGGGTATATGCCCAAGAGTGGTATAGCTGGATCTGGTGGTAGATCAACTCCCAAGTTTCTGAGAAACTGCCATATTGATTTCCAAAGTGGTTGTAATTTGTACTCCCACCAGCATTAAAGGAGTGTTCCTCTTTTTCTACATCCTATTCAGCATAAGCTGTCAATAAAGTTTTTGAGACAGGTGTAAGATGGAATTTCTGAGTCATTTTGATTTGCATTTCCTAGATGGATAAAGTCAATGAACATTTCGTTAAGTTCTTCTCAGCCATTTGAAATTCCTCTGTTGAGAATTCTCTGTTTAGATCTGTACCCCATTTTTTAATTGGAATATTTGGTTTATTGATGTCTAGTTTCTTGAGTTCTTTATATATTTTAGAGATTGGCCCTCTAGCAGAAGTGGAGTGGGTAAAGATCTTTTCCCATTCTGTAGGCTGCTATTTTGTCCTATTGATAATGCCCTTTGCCATATAGAAGCTTTTAACTTTCATATGGCTCCATTTCCTTCTTTTTTTATTCTAGAGCTTTCAGGTGTGCTGTTAAGTTCCTAGTAGTAAATGTCTCCAAATACTTTAAGATGTCACTTAGTGCTATGCGCTCTCCTCAGTACAGCTCTCATCCTGTCTCATATGTTTGTACATCCATCTTCATTGGTTTCTAGAAAGTCTTTAACTCCTTCCTTCCTTCCTTCCTTCCTTCCTTCCTTCCTTCCTTCCTTCCTTCCTTCCTCCCTCCCTCCCTCCCTCCCTCCCTCCCTCCCTCCCTCC
>NW_026071661.1:0-2431 GCF_014885135.2 Alexandromys fortis
AATGTTTACTGTTAAATTGGGCGCGCAGAAGCCGCGCTTCCCTTCCTGCTTCTTGTACTCCGCTGGAACCTTGGTTTCATAAGTCTGGTTTTTCCATTAAAGTTTTTCAAATATCTATTACAATTGGTCTTCATTAATCTAAACCGCCACAGCAGGGCACCTTCAGCTTCTGCTGCAGGGTCTTCCGTGTTCCACTTGACCTTGCCCTGCCCCCACATTCACCCTTTTGTCTGCAGTGTCCTTGGACTGCCAAGCATCCCTGTTTCAGTGCTGAGAAGTTCCATCGAGATGGTGAGTGGGTGTCATCCAAGGGGAGGACTGTTCTGGAAGGGAGCACAGCCCCCCCCAGATCCTGCTGCAGGGGCTTCTTTGTTACACAGGACCCTGTCTCCCCCAAGCCTGCCCTATTGTCTGCAAGGTCCTTGGCCCAAGAACAGTTCCTGCTCCTGCACTAAGGCTATCCACACAAAGGGGTGAATATCTGCAGGCTAGGCAGACCAGAAGGTCCCCGCAAGGGAGTGCAGGGCACCTTCAGCTTTTATTGCAGGGTCTTCTGTGTTCCACTTAACCCTTCCCTCCCCCACATTCATTCTTTTGTCTGTGGGGTCCTTGGAATACCAGGAGACCCTGTTTCTGTGCTGAGGAGTTCCGTCCAGACAGGAACAGTTCCTGCTCCTGCCCTAAGGAGAGATCCACCCAGAGAGTCAGTCGCAGCAAAGACTGAACGAAGACACCAAGACTCTCTTGGCTCCATGTGAAGGAAAAGATGGGCAGGCGCCAATGAAAGAATTCCTCCAATAACCTGAAAGGCAACATAACATCACCAGAATCCAGGGATTACAAAACAAGAAGAATTGAACACCCTACTCAAGAAGAAATAGAAGAAATCAAAATTAAACGGAAAATTATGAAAATAATAGAGAACCTTAAACAGGACGTGAAAAACTGCAGTAATAAAATGGAGATGACAAACAAAAAGGTAGTGGAAATGAATAAATCCCTCAAAGATACCCAAGAAAAACAATAAAAAGCAATCAAACAGGTAAGGAAAACAGTTCAAGTCTTGAAAAATGAAATGGAGGAAAAGAAGAAAACACAAACCAGGG
Source organism: Alexandromys fortis (assembly GCF_014885135.2). Taxonomy (NCBI): domain Eukaryota; kingdom Metazoa; phylum Chordata; class Mammalia; order Rodentia; family Cricetidae; genus Alexandromys; species Alexandromys fortis. The sequence goes on from NW_026071661.1 coordinate 1,107, forward strand.
GAAGGCTGGATATGGAAAATCTGGGTAAAGGAAGAGGAACTACAAGAGACAAGTATTACCAACACAATACAAGAGATATAAGAAAGTATCTCAGATGCTGAAGATACTATAGAGGAAATAAACTCATTGATTAAAGAAAGAAGCAAATTCACCAAATTCTTAACACAAAACATCCAGGAAATATGGGACACCATGAAAAGGCCAAACCTAAGAATAATAGGGGTAGAAGAAGAAGAATTACAGCTCAAAAACCCAGAAAATATATTCAACAAAATTATAGAAGAAACTTTCCCAACCTATAGAAGGATATTCCTATGAAGATACAAGAAGCATACAGAACACCAAATAGACTGGATCAAAAAAAGCATCCCCTTGCCATATAATAGTCAAAACACAAAACATACAGAATAAAAAATGAATATTAAGAGATGCAAGGGAGAAAGGTCAAGTAACATATAAAGGGAAACCTATCAGAATTATACCTGAATACTCAATGGAAACCATGAAAGCCCGGTCTTGGATATATGTGCTACAGAAACGAAGAGACCATGGAATCAAGCCCACACTACTATAACCAGCAAGGCTTGTATTTACCATCAACAGAGGAAACAAGATATCCCAGGACAAAAACAGATTTAAACAATATGTAGCAACAAATCCAGCCTTATAGAAAATACTAGAAGGAAAATAACAAACCAAGGAAGCCAACAACACCCATAATAACACAAGGATCTGACAACCCTCCACCAGCACAACTCAAAGAAGGGTAACACACAAATTCTACAACCAGAGAAAATAACTGAAGTTAACAACCACTGGTCATTAATATCACTTAATAGCAATGGACACAATTCACCTATAAAAAGGCACAGGTAAAGAGAATGAATATGAAATCAGGATCCAACATTATGCAGATGATATGATAGTGTACATAACCGACCCCAAAAATCTACCAAAGAACTCCTACAGCTGATAAACACTTTTAGTAATGTGGCAAGATACAAGAGCAACTCCAAAAAATCAGTTGCCCTCCTATACATAAAGAACAAAGAAGCACAGACGGAAATCAGAGAAACATCACCTTTCACAATAGCCACAAATAGCATAAAATATCTTGGGGTAACTCTAACCAAGGAAGTGAAAGATCTATTTGACAAGAACTTTAAGTCTTTGAAGAAAGAAATTGAAGAGGATACCAGAAAATGGAAGGATCTCCCATGCTCTTGAATTGGTAAGATCAACATAGTAAAAATGGAAATTCTACCAAAAGCAATCTATAGATTCAATGCAATCCCCATCAAAATCCCATCAAAATTCTTCACAGA
>NW_026071661.1:6261-7886 GCF_014885135.2 Alexandromys fortis
CCCAGAAAATATATTCAACAAAATTATAGAAGAAACTTTCCCAACCTATAGAAGGATATTCCTATGAAGATACAAGAAGCATACAGAACACCAAATAGACTGGATCAAAAAAAGCATCCCCTTGCCATATAATAGTCAAAACACAAAACATACAGAATAAAAAATGAATATTAAGAGATGCAAGGGAGAAAGGTCAAGTAACATATAAAGGGAAACCTATCAGAATTATACCTGAATACTCAATGGAAACCATGAAAGCCCGGTCTTGGATATATGTGCTACAGAAACTAAGAGACCATGGAATCAAGCCCACACTACTATAACCAGCAAGGCTTGTATTTACCATCAACAGAGGAAACAAGATATCCCAGGACAAAAACAGATTTAAACAATATGTAGCAACAAATCCAGCCTTATAGAAAATACTAGAAGGAAAATAACAAACCAAGGAAGCCAACAACACCCATAATAACACAAGGATCTGACAACCCTCCACCAGCACAACTCAAAGAAGGGTAACACACAAATTCTACAACCAGAGAAAATAACTGAAGTTAACAACCACTGGTCATTAATATCACTTAATAGCAATGGACACAATTCACCTATAAAAAGGCACAGGTAAAGAGAATGAATATGAAATCAGGATCCAACATTATGCAGATGATATGATAGTGTACATAACCGACCCCAAAAATCTACCAAAGAACTCCTACAGCTGATAAACACTTTTAGTAATGTGGCAAGATACAAGAGCAACTCCAAAAAATCAGTTGCCCTCCTATACATAAAGAACAAAGAAGCACAGACGGAAATCAGAGAAACATCACCTTTCACAATAGCCACAAATAGCATAAAATATCTTGGGGTAACTCTAACCAAGGAAGTGAAAGATCTATTTGACAAGAACTTTAAGTCTTTGAAGAAAGAAATTGAAGAGGATACCAGAAAATGGAAGGATCTCCCATGCTCTTGAATTGGTAAGATCAACATAGTAAAAATGGAAATTCTACCAAAAGCAATCTATAGATTCAATGCAAACCCCATCAAAATCCCAACAAAATTCTTCACAGACCTTGAGAGAACAATAACCAATTTGATATGGAAAATCAAAAAAAAAAGAACAGGATAGCCAAAACAATCCTATACAATAAAAGTACTTCTGGAGACATTACCATCCCTGACTTCAAACTCTATTACAGAGATACAGTAATGAAAACAGCTTGGTATTGGCATAAAAACAGAGATGTTGAGCAATGGAATTGAATCAAAGCCCCAGATATTAATCCACAAACCTGTGAACAGATGATTTTCAACAAAGGAGCTAAAATTATACAATGGAAGAAAGAACGCATCTTTAACAAATGGTGCTGGTATAACTGTATGTCAACAGGTAGAATGAAAATAGATCCATATCTATCACCGTGCACAAAACTCAAGTCCAAATGGATCAAAGACCTCAATATCAATCTGAACACACTGAATCTGGTAGAAGAGAAAATGGGAAGTAGTCTGCAACACATGGGCACAGGAGACCACTTCCTACATATAATCCCAGCAGCACAGACATTAAGAGCAACATTGAATAAATGGGACCTCCTGAAACTGAGAAGCTTCTGTAAAGC
>NW_026071662.1:0-2361 GCF_014885135.2 Alexandromys fortis
GTAACCACATGGTGGCTCACAACCATCTGTAATGAGGTCTGGTGCCCTCTTCTGGCCTGTAGACATACACACAGACAGAATATTGTATGCATAATAAATAAATAAATATTTAAAAAAAGATAAATAAAAAGGGAGAGAATTCTAAAAAAAAATGGTGGCTTCTATTGTTACTAACTTACACTTCCTAGCTGATCTCACTGATAACTTCCATCCTCATCATCTTCCTGAAGAAACATGTTTCCTGTCATCTCGTCCGGCTCCGTGTCAGGTGAGATTCTTGGTCCTCTGGCACACTCCACAGCAGAGGAATCACACGCCCTGCGATGGTGTCCCACCCAGAGGGTGGCAGGCTTGGGTTTTCCTCACTTTTAAAGACGTTTGACATCTCTGGCATCCCTACCCATCATCATTACCACTTAACATATTTCCAAAGAGTCAGGTGTGCTTGGGAGTGCCTCCTCGCCTCAGACGGAATCGGCCACCCCAGCCTAGGCTGGTTCCAACCTGCTTTGTGTACACAAGAATAAGAAATATTACCCAGCTGTCATTTCACCTAACCAAAGCCCCCGTCTGGTTTACCAACAGTGCCAAGAGCCTTTGAACTGCTCACCTGACTTCCCCTACAGCAAACTCTGTTTTGATGGATTTTGTGGTCCTTCCGGACCCAGGGTCCTCCTTCCTGTAGTTTTGTTTCTTTAAACGACTACACTAACTCTAATTGTGTGAGCTGAGCTCACATTGACCGTGACTGGAGACACTTTGAGGGTTCCAGTGCCTCCAAAAGGCTCTGCTCAGTCTGGCCTTGTGCCATCTCCAAACAAAACGCCCGTCTCCCCAGCGAGAAGTCATTGCTGTGGAGTGTAGCGGCATTGTAGAGGGCTATGAATTCCCATGGCCCAAGAGCCTTTGCTGGAGTCCAGATCCGGTGCTGTAGAAAGTGTTTTCCCTCATTGAATATGCTGAAGATTGATTGGACTTAACTTGATTTAAATTCTGGCAGCTGGGGTTGGTGGTTCCTGTGTCTGAATCTCGTTATCAAGATCTTGGCAATAAGTGACTCTAACTCTATTATATTTTAACACCCTTGGATCCAGTCCTTGTGCTGATTTCCTGGACTAGGGGAGAAAATGCATTACCCTAGGAATCTGATTATTTTCTACTCAAATCTTCTTTGGCATTAAAGAAAATTTCACTTCCCTGTGCCCACCGTCTAGGAAGCAATACTAACTTCTCTTGGAGACAGCTCTTTTTCACCCCTCCCTTCTCTTCTGGGTCTGCAGAGTCCCAGTGCTCCATGCAGACTGCCTCCTGGCCATGCCCCCTGCATAAGGGCCAGAGGCGTGAGCAGGGATGGACTGAGTCTGACTGGGATTTCCTCTCAAGTCACCCAATCAAATCTGCAGCTGATTTCTTCAGCTGACATTCTTTCAGATGAGAAAACTGAGACTTCAAATAATTATGAATGATCTTCAGGCCCCACTGGGAAGCAAGTCTATGGGCTTTGAGCCTGGTTCTAGGTCTCACCAGGAAACAAGTCCTTGGCTTTTGATTGTGGCTCAGAAGTCCCCTCTGTTGCTTCCTTAAAGCCTCTGCCATCTCTCTGCCTCTGACTCTGTTCGCAAGTCACACGTGTGTCATTACTTTCTCTTTCATATATACAAATATGATCATATATTGATCATATATACAAATTCCTGTCAACAGAAAGGGTGCTATCCTTTCTCCCCCTCTCTCCAAGTTCAACGTCTAATTGCATATTTTAAATTGTGTGCATTCCACTAATTAAGTTTATTTGAACAGTTTTGCACTCCTTTAATCCTAGCATTGGGAGGTAGAGATGGAGGAATCTGAGTTCAAGGATAGCCTGGTCTACGTAGTGAGCACCAGGCAGACAGGGGCTCCACAGTGAGACCGTCTTTAAAAATGCAAACAAAAACTCTCTATGATTATACTGAATTTCACATCAAAGAAAATAGCTTAGTGGGTCCTACAAGTAGTTAAGACCAAAGTTCAATACCCAGAACCCACCTTAGAAAGCCGGACATGGTGGTGACATGCTGTTGGACTTACAGAGCTGGGAAGGTAGAAACAGGCATATCCCTGGGGTTCGCTTGTCTGCTAGCCTACTCTACTTCATAAGCTCCAGGCCAATGAGAAATCCTGATCCTCAGGCAACTTTTATTTATTAAAATACAAGTGAAATGCACCTACACTACAGAACTAATTGTTATTTTGTTTTCTTCAAAGCACAGGTCTATCTGATGTTAGGTTTATTTTGGTCATTCAAAAAAATCTATCTAACTTCATGAGAATACATGTGTTTCATTCATTGCTTATTACTAACACTTGAAACAGTGGCTA
>NW_026071663.1:0-2641 GCF_014885135.2 Alexandromys fortis
ACGGAATCCATGCCTGAATCTTCGGTAGACAATTTTTAGGTGCCTCATCTGCCCAGTCCCGGTAGTGTTTCGTCTCTTAGCCTTGGCACTCCAGTTATACTTTCTCTTGCGCTTGGCAGGGTAGCCGCATTTGCCACAGGTAGACTTCTGAAGGTGGTAGGCCTTAGAGCCACAGCGGCGGCACAACGTGTGCGTCTTGTTGCGATGCTTTCCGAAGGAAGACGTCCCTTTCGTCATCTTGCTTCTGCCGCTGAGGCCAAAGAGACCGGAAGAGAAAGCACTCCCGCTACTTCCTCCCTCCTAACCTTTTAAAACAGTGCCACTCTCGAAGCATTTAAATACATGAGCACGTGTGGACCATTCTCATGCAAACCACCACAGGTATCTTTAGCAATAGGATCTCGCTATGAAGTTTCTGGAGGGTAACCGATAGCATTGGCTGTAATATTTGGGAGCATGTGGATGAGACCCTACTGGCAAACAATTCAAAAAGTTGTAATATATTCTTGGTATTGAGGTTTTATTTGCTATCTTATAATGTAGAGTTAGGATTCTGTAACCTTCCCATTGTATGGTAATTTCACTTAAATTCCCTTTATCCATGCATATGTTGTGCGTAGGTTTGCATATTTTCCATATGGTTTCCCTAAAGGCCTTTAGTGTCACTTATCCCTCCCCACATCCCCATTCCCCCCTTTACCCAGCTCTCCTCTCACTCTCTCACTTAGTCGTCCTATTCTAGTATATCCCTTTGTAACACTATGTTCTATTTTCTCTTTCTTGGATGATCCCTTTGCTCATTGTCCCTTCCAACTACCTGCTATGGGTATTCTAAATGAAACACACACATATAAAAACACGCATAAACAAAGCATAAAAGCATCCATACATGAGAAAACATGAAATGTTTGTCTTTCTGGGTTTGAGTTGTTTCACTTGGGATAAGTTTTTCTAGATCTATCCATTTACCTGCAAATTTCATTTTTTCTCAGCAGTTGAATGATATTGCACTGTGTAAATTTACCACATTTTCATTACCCACTCATCAGTAAATAGATATCTAGGCTGTTTCAAATTTCTGGCTGTTGTGACTAGATCAGCAATGGACGAGCAAGTGTTTCTGTAGTAAAATATAGAGCCTTTTGGGTAACTGTCCAAAGTGATAGATCCTACTTTCAGATTTTTGAGAAACCACCACACAGATTTACATAGAGGTTGTACCAGTTTGCACTCCCACCAGCAATGGATAAGTGTCCGACTTTTCTGAATTTTTATCAGCATCTTCTGTCATCTCTTTTATTAGTCTTGGCAATTGTTACTGCAGGGAGATGAAATCTCAGAGTGATTTTAGTTCATATTTTGTATTTGCCTGATAACTAAGAATGATGAACATTTTAAAAGTGTTTCTCATGCAGTCATAGTTCTTCTTTGAGAACTCTGTTTAGGCACATGCCTCATTTTAAAACTGGATTATTTGTTTTCTTGACACTCAGTTTTTTTGAGTTGTTTCTGTGTTCTAGACTCCACTCTAGGAGCTGGCATGTGCTTTGTGAGGTTCTGCAGCAGAAAAGGGGTGCTTCTTTGATTAGGAGCACACGGCTGTTTCAGGAGTGGGTAGTTGCTCTGTGCAGTTCTGTGGTGCTTGAAAGTTTGCTTGGTATAGAAGGGTGTCAGGCTCTTACCTCAGTACTAGGCAGGTACTCTCCATGGTCCTGCAGCTGTCGGGCAGTGGGTTTCTAAGCTTGGCTTTAGCCTTGCCTCTGACCTTATATTCAGGGAAATGTTCTTCATGATTAGTGGTGGGGTGGTATGTATTGGGGTTATCATAGGGGCTAGCTCCTGACCTGACTAGTGTTTGGGTTGTCTGTATGGTGCAGCAGAGGCTAGGGGTGGGTGTCAGGGTCAGCAAAGTCGTCAGCCTTTGACTTCAGTTGTGGGTAGTGAGTGCTGGTGCTCTCTTCTGGCCTGCAGGCATACATGCAGCCAGAACACTGCATACATAATAAATAAATTTTAAAAAAATAAAACATCATCAGTAGATGATATGAAAAATGTTCTCTTTGCAATATTAATATAACATACACATTTTTATTGCTCTTTTTCCACCACAAGAAACAAGGATGATGGAGAGTCACAGTCTGAATCTTTCTGAAGGGGATCCAGCCAGATCCGAACAGTTGATAGTCTATCACATCCCCATAGATGGAGATTAAATTTTGGCAGAACATTTTGGTAATGACTTCATCTCCCATACAATTGTTCCCTAAGTTCTACTTTGCTTCCTGTGCTAAGGTGAGTGAGTATTTGCTATTATGAAGGAATCTCAGGGGACATTTTCCTATTTGGTGAAAGAGAGTGGTTGCTTTTCTGTCGTGGTGAGAAAATACAATGTCCAGGGCAATCTGCAGAAGGAAGAGTGTATTTGGGCTGGTTGTAGAGAGAGAAGAGGCCTTCTTTCAGGTGCTGGCTGGAGACTAAGCATTTGTTTGTGATGCACTGATTTTATTTATGCTTTCCTTGAAGCCTCTTTTTCTCTTTGGCCATGCAACCGTTTGTCCACCATGCAGCTGACCTCCATGCTTAACTCGAACACCATGACTCCCTTTCAAGTTTTTAAGCCCCCACTTATGAATCTGTAATA
>NW_026071664.1:0-2588 GCF_014885135.2 Alexandromys fortis
TCTACTGTCATACCTGTCTGGCCTGGCTGCCTGCTACCACACTTCTCACAATGATGGCCATGAACACACCCTCTGAACTGTATGCAAAACTCCAGGTAAGTGCTTTTCTTTGAAAATTACCTTGGTCAATGGTGGAGATTTTTTCTTTTGTATTATTTTGTTTTGTCATGAAAACAGGAAGTAACAGTGACAATGTGTGAACCTAGCAAAATGCCTGTTGAATGTTCCTATATATTTGTTACTTTGCTACTTAGCAACAAGGATTAAGACACTACAGTAAGGTACTTAACAGTATCCTAATCAATGTGATAACAATGTACTAAAAATTTCATAACAGGACAGAAATGCATAGTTTGTTAGCATGGGTTAGTATAGGCAGGAAAATCTTTCTGACAAGATTATGGATTATTAAAGAAAACAGAATTTTATTATCCAAAAAATATTCAAACAAGACAAATTTACAATAAACAACAAGCAAAAAAACAGCAGACCTAAATGCACCTCTGAAACTAATTCAAGGATGAAATAACCATTGATGTAGGTGGGCCTTCTGTCTATGTGTTACTTTCATTGGTTAATAAAGAGACTGCCTTGTCCTTTTGATAAGGCAGAAAATTACGTGGGCAGAGTAGACAAAACAGAATGCTGGGACGAAGGCAATGAGGTAGATGCAATGAACTCCGGCCCAAGATGGACGTAGGTTAGAATCTTCCTGGTAAGCCACCACCACGTGGTGCTACACACATTAATAGAAATGGGTTAATCAAGATGTGAGAGTTAGCCAGTAAGAGGCCAGAGCTAATGGGCCAGGCAGTGTTTAAATGTTTAAACAGTTTGTGTGTTGTTATTTTGGGTGTAAAGCTAGCCGTGTGGGAGACGGGCAAGAAGAAAAGCAGACCTGCCCGTAGCGCCTCACTACAAACCATAGAATCCCTTCCATATCTGTGTTCCTTTTAATGTCACAAAAAATAGCTTTGATACAGATCTTTAATTGGTGAAGTCCAAAAATATTGATTTCTATATAAGTATCATTCAAACTTTGTTCTCAGGTATAGCAACCCTGAACATTCTAAGTAATGTGTACAGTACTTTCCTTAGGTAACATTCTCTGCTATAGATGGAAATCATGCCAAGATTCAGCCATTGCAAGCAGTAAGCCATAGACAGTACTTCCCACGAACTACACATGGAGATTGCTGGTGCAGTTTGATCTGAAAAATAATAAAACTGTTATTTCTGATCCATGACATAGAAGAACATTGCCTTGGGGTGGTATGTATGCATTTTTATTCAATATTTATCCTCACTGCTAGTTTCTTGTGATATATTATTTTAAATGTTTCTGGTATTAGCTTATACATTGCTTCTGGTTTTTGTAATATAAAGCATACACTAAAAATAACACCTATGAAATATTTACTAAGCAGAGCAGGGAGGGAAATTCCAAAGCAAGTTTAGAGCCTAGGTTTTCTTTCTCAAGTTAAGCATGAGTCTCAAGATACTTGTAAATAAATTCTGATTTCCTTGTACAGTCCAAGGCTAACAGAATGTTGGAAATAAGCAAATTTTTCCCTAGATTCTAGACTCTAGAAAATAGAGGTTAATGGCTATTTCTTAGGCATGCATATGTAATGCAGCATCCAGAGTATATATGAGATAAAAATATCACAAATTTTCTCCAGCCAAGTTAGAAAAACATTGATTCTCCTTCTACTCCGGTTCATAATTATACAATAAAGATGAGTCCTGAATGCTCATTTATCTGTCCCGAATTACTACCCACTGTGAAGAATGCTTGAGTCTTCAGTTCTGACAACAAACTTGAAGCTTAAACTAATGTGAAACTCAGTGCATTATAAATTACATAAAAAAATGAGCAACTAAGCAAAAACTAAAATTCATTCATTTGTTCAAACACAGTCTAGATTATAAAAAATAAATGGTGTTCATTAACCAACCAGATAACTGTTAAGAAATAAAACAATATGTTTGATAAGGAAAAGTAAGTATATTAATAATATAAATGGCAGGAGCTATTTTTTTCACATGAGCTAAGGATTTGTTAATGGCAAACACATGACATGCTTGCCTGCATCAGCCCTGAGGTATAAACATTATTACTCATGTTTCAAAATATATAAGGTTACAGAGAGGGTGACCCACATAAGGTCAGCTAGTTAGTAAGTGATGTCCTGATTTTCTCACCAGGCTTCATCTGAGAGCTTCTACACCATGCAGCATGGAATCAAGGTGAAAATATGACCTAAACAGTTATTGTTAAAAAAATTAAAAATGGATCAATGATGCATTTCTCATTTAAAACTGCTATTCTTGCAGAAGCTAAGCCTCCAATTCTTAAAGGCATTCCTTGAAGTGACAAATCAACTTGTTGCCTCTGCATGTAAGATGATGCAATAGTGTATCATCTTTGGAGTAAACTGAGAAGATAGACATTCAGAACTCTTCCTTCTTCTTAGGGCTCAGACAGTTCACTAAGAAATATTGCATAATCTTATAAATGAAATGCTAATCCATAATTTCACTAATGTATGTCAGGCCTCTTTTAATTGCAAATAATACAAACCCAA